>NC_091462.1:19185989-19300228 GCF_027789765.1 Dendropsophus ebraccatus | reverse complement strand
ATCGCTGTTATATCAACAGATATACACCTGTTTCCTGAGGCTGGAAGCTCAGACAAAAACAAATGTAAGACCGGTGGATCCAGGCGTTTCGTTCATGATGCTTGGAAAATATAGACGTTCTTCTATCTGGTCCCTAGTGATTTAGAAAAGTTGTCGGAATTGTATTTTCTTATGAATGACTTGTATATAGTTATCCCTGAAAATAAGACGCCCTCCAAAAATAGGACACCCCACCGACTCTACCCTCTAACGTAAAGTAAGGCATCCCCTCGGAAGTAAGGCACCCCCTATCCCTCGCCCCCCAGGACTCACCTAATCCCCTCGTGGACCTCCGAAAACGGCACCACAGACAGCCTGGTCCATGGCCCCAAGTCCTCCACACGTCCCGCCACCATACGTCCTGTCACATGCTGCCGAACGTCCCACCACCGCCGCACACCTGACCTGACTCCAAGGTCCGGGGACAATGTCTTATTTCTCTCCCTCTGGGTCGGATCACCCACATTCTCCTACTTTTCCCATATCCTATGACTGGTGAGTCCGACGCTTCGTCATTTTCTATGAGAGTTGAACTCATCTCAGGAGCGCGCGCGCCGCGCTTCGATCGCTGAAATCTCCGTCACCTGACTGTCTCAAGAAGCGCGATCAGGTATGTATAAGGTGCTCCAGCGGGGGTCGGAGCCTGTCACCCTGGCACCAGAAGTGACAGGTTCCCTTTAACTCATGGTAAATGTATCAAAGCTATAGAGATGGGTAAAGGTATAGGGGTCACAGTGGTCGCAGCTGCAACTGGGCCCATAAATCTTCAACTGGACACTATATTAAAATGCACAAAAAGCATAAAGGTGTACTTACTGAACCCTACTGATTGTTTGACACCTTTCTAACATGTCAACGCTGCTCCTAGCCCCAGATTCAAACTTTTACGAATGATCCCAATTTCCCATTATGACACCCGGATGGGAAAGTACAGTACATCTCCCAGAATGCATTGTACCTGTAGTATCTGCTCACCACTGCCTCCATCTGCTTCGGCTTCGCACAGTATACACAGTATCTATCATCTAATGTTTATCTATCTATCTATCTATCTATCTATCTATCTATCTATCTATCTATCTATCTCCTATCTATCTATCTATCTATCTATCTATCTCCTATCTTTCTATCTATCTATCTATCTATCTCCTATCTATCTATCTATCTATCTATCTATCTATCTATCTATCTATCTATCTATCTATCTATATATCTATCTATCTATCTATCTATCTATCTATCTATCTATCTATCTCCTATCTATCTATCTATCTATCTATCTATCTATCTATCTATCTATCTATCTATCTATCTCCTATCTATCTATCTCCTATCTATCTATCTATCTATCTATCTATCTATCTATCTATCTATCTATCTCCTATCTATCTCTCTATCTCCTATCTATCTATCTATCTATCTATCTATCTATCTATCTATCTATCTATCTCCTATCTCTCTATCTATCTATCTATCTCTCTATCTTCTATCTCCTATCTATCTATCTATCTATCTATCTATCTATCTCCTATCTATCTATCTATCTATATATCTATCTATCTATCTCCTATCTATCTATCTATCTATCTATCTATCTATCTATCTATCTATCTCCTATCTATCTATCTATCTATCTATCTATCTATCTATCTCCTATCTATCTATCTATCTATCTATCTATCTATCTATCTATCTATCTATTATCTATCTCTCGGTAGAGGATCAGGGGGAGGTGAGGTTTTTTTTTTTTCTTTATTTTCTGTCTTCCAGAACTGATTTCTGTTCTTTATTAGAGGCTGCAATTTCCACTTGTGCTTTACGGCAGCCAATAATGGGAATTGTTCTGCACATTCTTAACTTTTAAAGCCTTGTCCTTTTTAAGAGATTAAATAAATAGTTCTAAATTTTTAGTAAATTTTATACCTATAAAATAAAATCCTGCTGCTAACGTCTTGGTGTCGCAGGTCACAGGACACCTTCTGATAATCTCGGCCTTGAAGGGTCTTGGACCCTATACAATATTAGGCAGCTAGTTTGTTAAGGCTGATCAGTATAATCCAATATAATATAAAGTTCTATAAGGGAATATATGACCGGATAAGCGTTTAGACATGCTGCAGAGTTAATAGGGAAAAAAAGTTGAACGTATAAAGTTATGCTGGACCTCGAAATGGTTAAATGGCTAATAAAGAACTCATTTCCAATTCTCTAATTTTATGTGCACCTATTTCCCCCGACTTCCTATGTCGTCTTCTTTATTCTGATTCAACTCCATATACAGTACATATACAAATGTATCCTGAAATCCCGGCCTGCCACTTAATAGTTGCACATTTCAGATCTGTCCTTTACAAGTTACGACACCTCAGATCACAGTCCAGGATATATGAATTTGTCAGTATCCGGAAGAACAAATGCCGTGATTAATGGCAATTTTTGAGTTGTATGAATAACATGAATAGTAATAAGGGGGCCATTAGGCGAGAGAAGCAGATGCACTTTAACATCAGTACCTTGTCGCAAGTTTCTCTTTGTATTTATTTTTATCACCCACCTCGGGCCCGAGCGCTGCGGCTGCCGTTCTGCCGAGCCCGATCCGCGTACAGAACTGCACTCTGCCTTTATGGTATTCTTACTTTAGTCACTTTTAATACGAGGCTCCGAAGACCAATATAGAACAGACAATTTCCCAATTGTAACATGTCCTCATCACTTAATGCAAGTAGGTTATAATATATATATCACCATAATATTACCAGTTCTCTCATCGTAAGGTGTTTGTCCTTCAAGAGACTTTGATCAATTGTTCTCATTCTGTAGTAGATGTAGGTTGAATCAGACATGTGTCCTAGCTCTGTCTATCTATCTATCTATCTATCTGTCTGTCTGTCTGTCTATCTATCTATCTATCTATCTATCTATCTATCTGTCTGTCTGTCTGTCTGTCTGTCTGTCTGTCTGTCTGTCTATACAATATCTATCTTCTATCTATGTATTATCTATCTATCTATCTATCTATCTGTCTGTCTGTCTGTCTGTCTGTCTGTCTGTCTGTCTGTCTGTCTATACAATATCTATCTTCTATCTATGTATTATCTATCTATCTATCTAATCTATCTATCTATCTATCTAAAGAATTATCATGTTTATTTCAACCAGATACTGCAATATTTCAATCTCTCACTGAGATCATTCTTAAGCAGTGACCTAGCTATTGCACCTTTGGTCACATAGGTGCTTACCACTTGGCACCAACACACAAGAGTTCTGCTCTTATTTTCTACCTATTATCTATCTATCTAATGCCCATTTCTCTTATCTATAAATATAACTATATCTCCTATCTCTATCTATCTATCTATCTATCTATCTATCTATCTATCTATCTATCTCCTATCTATCTATCTATCTATCTATCTATCTAGTCCCACTACGCCTTTGTAAAAGTGTTTCTCTCTAGAGTCCCAGGTTAGGACAGGAGGCCGCTGTGACTTACTCCGACCACTAGATGTCAAACTATCACAGCACAGCTGCAGCTAACTCTAGGTCTAGCTACACACACTTCCCTTTGTAGTTAGTTAGTGCGTGGCTACAGGCCAGGCAGGATCAGTACACATTTGTTCCTGCAGCTAGTTACTCTACCACTATGGGTCACTACAGTAGACCTCTAGCGAAACCGGAGACAAAGGGGTCTCAACCCTCTTGTATGCCGTGGATTATACTTCTAAAACATGACAATCGCCCAACTTAAAGAAAAGGGACGGCTAACTCAAGACTGGACCTGCAGTAGAGCATAGTGCCAGAAAGCCGCTCTCTACTGATAAGACGCTCAGCTTAGTAGGAAGGGTTCTACAATCCACCTTCACCCAGAGCAGAAATCTGGGACTTGTTCTACCCCGTTAGGACTGAAACCCGACACTGTGGGGCAGAAGGCGGTTAGGTGAGATAACTGGGACTCATCGATATGTAAGTACGAGGATTCTTCAACACTCTAGAGACACTTCACCACATCCCAGCAAAGTACATAGTACATTGGGCAAGGGCCCTCCTATCTGATCCCTGACACCTGTTACCTTACTGTTTCATCCATTTCCTATTCATCCATCAAACTATGCCCCATGTATATATCTCATCTCTCTCTGTCTCTCCCTCTCCCCCTCTCTCTCTCTCTCTCTTTCTCCAAGATTTTATGTTTATAATGTTGAACTATTAATAGAACAAAACTTCTCTTAAGAACGAGCATTTAAAATCTAAACAAATGACACTGGGCACATGTTCACTGCAGTCGTGATGGGGGTTGTAGTGCTGGAAGCTTTGCCTGAACTCCATAGTGAGTGATGTACATATGTACATACATGATGCACCTACCCAGCAGCAAAGTGTCCTGAGAAATTAAACTCAAATGTTGTCACGTTAGCCACAGGCGGACATATTTTTTTTTTAATCCAATGTGTATAGTTAGTTTTTTTTTTATTTCTTTTTCTTTATTTTTAACCTGAAACCTCCCTTATTACTGCATTGGCAAAGCTACCCTAGCTGGTAGGACATGCTGCAACTTTTAGTACTGCAATTTCTGTAAAGTCATATCACATATTGTAGATGTTAGATAGATTAGATAGATAGATAGATAGATAGATAGATAGATAGATAGATAGATAGATAGGATATAGATAGATAGATAGATAGATAGATAGATAGATAGATAGATAGATGATACATAGATAGATAGGAGATAGATAGATAGAGAGATAGATAGATAGATAGATAGATAGATAGATAGATAGATGATACAGAGATAGATAGATAGATAGATAGATAGATAGATAGATAGATAGATAGGAGATAGATAGATAGATACATAGATAGATAGGATATAGATGATAGATAGATGATAGATAGATAGACAGATAGATAATACAGTTGATGGATAATAGATCAATGATAGAGAGAAGGAGGTGGAGATGTGACCCGGATAGGTATATACATATATCAACTAAAATCTTTCCATTTCTCCCTCTTTTATTAAGAGACTCCTGTAGTATTATGTCATCTTTATACATTATATTGTGTAGATTTATCTGCCCGTGGTTCTTAGTTTTTTATACTTTTATTTGATAAGCTTCAAACATTCCTTTTTGTCATCATCATAAAACTTTCAGCAGTGTGATCTGCAGACGGCGTTATGCAGCACATCGCATGCCTGGGGGTCGCATTTATCTGCATTGGAATCAATCTTCTCCCCTGACTGTTTTCTCAGGATGATGATTATTAAAATGGTTCAGAATTTTATAAATTGCTTCTTTGTACCAATGAAATAGGTGCTCGTAAATAGGGAGATCAATACCTTGCCTCCAGATTTCCTTCACTTTCTTATCTCCTGGCATCAGAACATGGGCCATAGGCAGCTTGGGCTAAGTTAATTTAAAGGGCAACATACTTTAAAAGATAGTTGATCAGTTTCTTATATTTATTATACTTGTAGATTGTACAGCCGTCCCAAATGTATACAATAAACCCTTCTAGTTTTTCATTCCTTTAACACCTTGAAATGTGTCTATCATTTCTACAAGCTTTTTGTCAAGACGGGCAGGTACAGACAGACGAGAGACAGTGGGCCCTGGATCTGAATCCCCCCACTGACCCTGCCTGCTTGCCTCAGTCGACCCTAAGCGGTAAAACCACACGGGCAACGCAGTTAAAAGTCAGCAAAACAACGGATAGTCAAAAGTCAGGTCGGAGGTCAGAATAACGAGTAAGTCGGGTCTCCGTGACGTCACTCGGCTCCGGCAGGCGGAGTGACGGCACGCCGCTGGAGCAGAGCTGGACACAGATGTCGCTGGAGCCTGGAAAGGTAAGTTCCTGACATTCCCCCCCCCCTCTTATGAGGGGCCTCCGGACCCTTATCCACTGGACCGCGCTTAGACGGATTCTGGGCATGGTATCGTCGGATCAACTGAGGAGCATGTATGTCCCTAACTGCCAGCCATGTACGCTCTTCTGGTCCAAAGCCCTTCCAGTGGACTAGGTATTGCAATGAGCCCTGTACCCAACGGGAGTTCAAGATTCTCTCCACCTCATACTCCAACTCCCCTTGAATGACCAGTGGAGCAGGGGGAGGCGATGGGGACACTGGCGGCACATATTTTTCAGCAGGGCCTTATGAAATACAGAATGCACCCTTAGAGATGTTGGCAGTTTGAGTCTGAAAGTAACCGGATTGATGACTTCCACAATATTATATGGCCCAATGTATTTGGGCGCTAACTTCCCTGATTGTACCCTCAGTTTAAGATTCTTGGTAGAGAGCCAGACCTTGTCGCCTACTACATAAGGATAGCCAGATATGTGTCTTTTGTTATTAAACTTTTGGTAGGATTCTTGGGATTTAACCAAGCTCTGATGAGCTTGGGCCCAAACTGTGCACGGTTTTGAAAAAATAGCCTCGGCTGAGGGGTTTACAGATTCGGCGGAATGAACGGACGAGTATCTGGGATTAAAACCGTAATTACAAAAGAATGGTGACATCTTGGTAGAACGTTGCTCATGATTATTGATTGCAAATTCAGCAAGAGAAATGAAATCACGCCATTTGTCCTGGGTATCAGACACGAAACATCTCAGAAATTGTTCCAATGACTGGTTGGTCCTTTTAGTTTGTCCATTAGTATGGGGGTGAAATGAAGAAGAGAAGGACAAAGAGGTACCCAATTTACCACAAAACTCTCTCCAAAATCTAGCCACAAACTGCACACCCCTATCGGAAACAATGTTTTCCGGGACTCCATGCAAGCGCACAATATGATTGACAAATAGCGTGGCTAATAAGCGAGCACTGGGGAGTTTACGCAGAGGAATGAGGTGACACATCTTAGAAAATCGATCCACCACCACCCAAATGACTGTTTTACCCCTAGACACTGGCAAGTCCGTAATAAAATCCATCGACAAGTGCATACAAGGTCTCATAGGGATCGGCAGAGGGTGTAACAGCCCCTCCGGTGGCCTGCGGGAAACCTTGGATCTGGCACAGACCTCACAGGCTTCAACAAATGATTTAACATCTCGGGCCCAGGTTAACCACCAGAAATGACGCAAGAGCAAGTATTTGGTACCTGCAATACCAGGATGTCCCGCCAGGACGGAACTATGAACCTCCTCCAATACTCTGAGACGAAGGTTTGGCGGCACAAACAGGAGAGACTCAGCAGTTTTATGGGGGGCCAGATCTTGTGACTGCATGACTAGAGTCACCAAGTCTGGTTGTAAGATAGACACCACAACACCGGGTTTTAAGATTGTCTCAACCTGGTTTTCGGAAGTGTCTTCGAGATCAAAGCTGCGGGAGAGGGCGTCAGCCTTGATATTACGAGAACCAGGTCGATAGGTGATCTCAAAGTCGAACCTAGTAAAGAATAAGGCCCACTGGGCCTGACGTGGAGAAAGACGTTTCCCAGTATCAAGATACACCAGATTTTTGTGGTCTGTCAGTAAAGTAACCTTATGTTTGGCACCTTCTAAGAAATGCCTCCACTCGTCAAATGCCATTTTAATGGCAAGTAACTCCCGATTCCCGATATCGTAGTTGCGCTCTGCTTGAGAGAACTTCTTCGAGAAGTACGCAACTGGCGGAAGATGGGTATGGGTATTTGACCCATGGGACAGAACTGCTTCTACCCCCACCTCGGACGCATCTACTTCAACAATAAATGGGAGCTCGAAACAGTAAGTACTGGAGCTTCTGAAAAACAGTGCCGAAGTGTGTCGAATGCCTTGATGGCCTCTGAGGACTAATGTACCAGATCCGCCCCTTTTTAGTCAAATCCATAAGCGGCTTGGCTATGATAGAAAACCCCTTAATGAATTTTCTATAATAATTCGCAAAGCCTAAAAACCTTTGTAGGGCTTTCAGGCTGCTAGGTCACTCCCAATTTTCAATGGCTGCTACTTTGATAGGATCCATACTAAATGAATGGGGAGTAATGTTATAGCCTAAAAACGAGACCTCCTGGATGCCGAATTGGCATTTCTACAACTTGGCATAAAGATTATTTCGTCTCAGAAGCTCCATCACAGTACGGACATTCATCACTTGGGAAGACCAATCTGGAGAAAAAATTAAAATATCGTCGAGATACACAACAAGAAACCGTCCAAGGTGCTCCCAAAAAACATTATTAACAAAGTGCTGGAAGACCGCCGGAGCATTACATAACCCAAAGGGCATGACGAGATACTCGAAGTGGCCCTCTGGGGTATTAAATGCGGTCTTCCATTCACCACCTTCCCTGATGCGGATTAAATTGTATGCCCCCCGCAGGTCAACCTTGGAAAAGCATTTGGCTCCCACAATTTGATTAAACAGATCAGGAATCAATGGCAGCGGGTGTTGATTCTTAACAGTAATCTTACTCAGTTCCCGATAATCAATACAGGGACGGAGACCCCCGTCTTTTTTGCCCACAAAAAAGAACCCCGCCCCCATGGGAGAAGAAGATGGGCGTATGTGACCTTTATGCAGGCTGTCCTTTATATATTCCCTCATAGCTTCTCTCTCCGGACAGGACAGATTGAATATGCGACCTCGAGGGTATTTGACACCAGGAAGCAAATTGATAGCACAGTCATATGGTCTGTGGGGTGGCAACTCTTCCACTGCCTTTTCGTCGAACACAACAGCATATTAAGACAAAAATTCCGGAATCTCCCCCTCTCCTGAGGAGCATTCCGCGAGAGACACAGCAATACAGTGGGAGGCACACCCAGGCCCCCACCGCACCAGTTCCCTGCTGGACCAGTCAAAGACAGGATTGTGAGTTTCCAACCAGGGTAGCCCCATAATCACATCAGACGACAAATTATGCATAAGTAAAAAATCAAGTTTTTCCACATGGACAGACCCCACCTTGACCTCCAGGCAAGGGGTCACATAACGTACGTTCCCCTGGGCAAAAGGGGCCGAATCTGCTCCAGTGACATTAACAGGACGCTGAAGAAGAAGAGGACATATCTCCAAACCAGAAAAAACATTGGATTGACAAAATTAGATGAGGATCCCGAATCAATCTGAGCATACCCATTAATACTCTTATCTCCCACAGTTAACGAAATTGGCAACAATAGTTTATTTTTGAAGGTTACCTGTGCGCTTGAGAGACTTCCTCGATAGTCTCTCAGGCGCTGGAGTTTTCCCGCGGTGGTCCCGGCCTGAACAGACACTGCCGAACCCGATGACCTGTTTTCCCGCAGTACAGACATAAATCATTCTGCAAGCGATGGGCACGTTCGGCTTTAGCATTGGTAGCATTCACCTGCATAGGCTCTTCTGGTGATGGTAACACAGGACGGGAAGGCTTGTGGTATGGGAGCGGTGAGACAGAACAGAAATCGAAGGGCCGAATCGTTCCATGTGGAGAGACCACTCCACTGCCTGAACTCTGAGCAGTACTCCTGCACTGGACGTCGGCCCTGTCTCAACCCTGTCAGCTGACATTCAGCGTTGGCTGCACTGTCTGGGTCGTCATACAGGAGACCTAATGATGCAAAAAAACTGGTCTGGGGTCTGTAGGTCAGGAGCGTCAGGTGATAGGAAGAATGCCCACTCCTGTGGTGGCCTTTGAAGAAGGGACATGATAATGCCAACCCTCTGAGGGTCATCTCCTGAGGATCGGGGGCGCAACCTAAAGTACAACCTGCACCCCTCCCTGAAGGCACGGAATTTCCTCCTGTCCCCCGAGAACTTATCTGGGAGCTGAACGGGTGGCTCAGGAGGTACTGGGGAGGTCACAGTGAGTTGTCGGGGTGCCGTCTCCTGTTCCTGGACTCTTAAAGCGAGCCCCTGAACCATAGTGTTGAGTCGCTGCATTTGGTCCACAACATTGGACATGGCGGTCCGGTTGTTCATGAGGCAATGGCAGTATTTGGGCTGGCTATTCTGTCATGACGGGCAGGTACAGACAGACGAGAGACAGTGGGCCCTGGATCTGAATCCCCCCACTGACCCTGCCTGCTTTCCTCAGTCGACCCTAAGCGGTCGCGGACAACCACAAATACGTTCCCTACGCGACGTAAGTGAACACACAGAACAATACAGACAGACAAAACACAATAAGAGTAGTGGAACTAGCCGGGTAAAACCACACGGGCAACACAGTACAAAGTCAGCAAAACAACGGATAGTCAAAAGTCAGGCGGAGGTCAGAATAACGAGTAATTAAGGCAGGAAGGAATTAGGACAGGGTTCGCAGGAGTGACAAGGGGAGCTGGGACCAGGAGTGAACCTAATAGCCAGCGATTAGAGGCTCACTCTGACTTCCTCTTATACTGGATCAGGAGCCCGGACCAAAGGCTGATTGGTCCGGCCTCCTGAATCCAGACACAATTCAGCTGCAGCACTGTAGGCTGAGTGGCAGAGCGATCCGTCACCCAGCCTGCATAGAATCTGTTCAGCTGAGTGCCGGCCAGCAGTCACGTGACCGCCGCGTCCCTGGTTGTCAGGGACGCCGTCGGGTCTCCGTGACGTCACTTGGCTCCGGCAAGCGGAGCGACGGCACGCCGCTGGAGCAGAGCTGGACACAGACAGGAGCCCGGAAAGGTAAGTTCCTGACACTTTTGACATAAAATGGTATTGTTGAAGGTGCTGAGACCCCCACCAATCACTGGTGGGGGTCCCGTGCCCAAGTATCTCTGTTCTAAACAGCTATATCAAGTGGTTTATGGAAGTCTATTGGGCTTTCAAGGAATTCTGTTTCAATTTCAACATATAATACTAGTGTCTCCATATGTGTGCAAAATAGGGGTTCGTGCAGCCTCAGTTGTGAGTCTAAAAACACACAGGAATAGCCAGATATCCCTCCAGGGAAAGAAACCTGTTGCTAAGGGGTGCCTCCCAGATGGGGAGATCACGATGATACGTAGCCCCTTAAGTCCCACTTAGTTGTGAGTATTAGAACATAAATAAGGAAATACCAGGGTAGGTCTACTTTTCATTTCCCCTGTTAGCCAGAATCCTGCTCCTTAATGATGAGGGGCAACTACCCCGAAACAGCTGTCTGTGGCTGGATGCCTGGCTTTGGTAATCCCTTGTCATGTTGCAATACTTGCAACAGAGTTAGACTTTGATGCAAAAGGGGCCATGCTGGTATTTCCCTATCTGTGTCCCAATACTCGTAACCAAGTGGGACTTTTGCATCAAAGTCTAACTCTGTTGCGAGTATTACAAGGGATTGCGAGGGATTACCAAAGCCAGGCATCCATCCACAGACAGCTGTTTCGGGGTGTTGCCCCTTATCAGTGTGAAGCAGGATTCTGGCAAACAGGGGCAATGAAAAGTAGACGTACCCTGGTAATTCCCTATTTATGTTCCAATACTCGCAACCGAGTGGGACTTAAGGGGCTACGTATCAGGGTGGTTTGGTGATCTCCCCACAGGGAGGTACCCTTGGCAACAGTTTTCTTTCCCTGGAGGAATATCTGGCTATTGCCGTGTTTTGAGGCTCGTAACTTGGGGCTCCACAGACATTTATATTTATAGAGGGCAATGTATCAGTAGAGACTCTAGAGTGAGTACTTGCTGTGTTTTGTTTGTCTCCATATGTGGAAGAGGTGATATTGCGGCCCCCCAGGTATCCGGACCTCAGTATGATCTCCCCTCCGCCTTTAGTTATGCTCCGTTTTTCCATCCCCAGAAAACATGAGTTTTTTCTCCGCTGAAGCCTCACAGCGCGCTATTTGTTGACGATTATATCTTGCGTGTTTACAGCTCACCTGGGGACGTTCTAAAGCTCCTCATTTTTTTTTGTTATGTCTTTTTGTTGCTATCTATACACATACACACACGGATTCCTTTTGGTAGACGATTGATTTTTTCGGATAAACAAATGGTTTTAAGCTATTGCTTGCCTGGAGCAAAAACATCATATTCTGCATTTCAAAGTAAGAGTACATATCTTTATAGTGATAGTTACGGATCCCCAGAAGGCATCACATAGATAAATCGTTCTTTTAAAAGTATTTTGCTCACCTTTGTAGAAGAGGAACTTGGGGTTTATTTCGTGTAGAAGGCTCCATTCCCATAGTAACCGCGGCTCCAGTGATATTGATCAGCCAAGTCAAAGGCATTACTGACTGACAGGAATACATAACGACAATTCATATCCTCCGAAGGGCGCCTCTTCCCTGCCTCTCCTGTAGGTAACACAAATAGTGTATATTTGTTAGAAGAAGATCTGTTCTCCTGTTTGTCTCCATTTAGATGCCTCGCGGCCCTTTAACTGGGGACTTGCTGTATGAATCAAACTGTTTGCGGTCGCCTCTCGTTACGAATTTCAACTTGAAACTGATGAACAGTCGCCGGGTGGGAAAGTGATCACACAGATTTCGTCTTCAGATGAAGAGAATTCGGCTCATCTGGAAGCTTGCGTGTTTCTTAGAGAAATGTTTGAAAAGTTTAAAGGGATTCTTGAGGACTTTAGTTTTTTTTTTTTAAGTAATTACAAATAAAGAATAAAAGAGGTAATATGTAAAAATATTACTCAGCATTTAATTCATTTGTTGGTAATAGTAAAGGGATAAGCGAACTTATAATTAGAGATGATCGAAGACCGTAAAAAGTTAGGTTCTGTCGAACTCGAACCTTATGGAACCTTCCATATTTGATTGCCGATGCCTTCACGTTCTGTGGGGAAGAAGGAGACAGCCTGGGTAACGCCTAGAATTCCAGGATACAGCCTAGGTAATAGGCTGTATCCCGGAATTCCAGGCGGTACTTGGGCTGTCTTTTTACGGTCTTCGATCATCTCTTATAATAAGTTTAGGTTGGTCTGAACCCAGACTCTCAGCATTTGAATACCAATGGCTGGAGAAGTTGGATACAGCCCTAGGGAGTCGTGGAAAACATGGATATTATGGCCTATGGCTGCATTCATGTTTTCCAGGCAGCCCTAGGGCAGCATCCAACTTCTCCAGCCACTGGTAATCAAATGCCGAGAGTTCAAGTTAAGATGACCCCAAATTTACTGTAAGTTCACTCAGCTCTAGTAATAGGCCATGTACATAACCAAGATGGCTGCTGAGATGTGTGGCCCTTGGTGATGTTATATGCATGCAATCACACAATATAATAATTTGACTACATCATACTGGTCAGCTACAGTCAAATAGGCTGAGCTAAGTCACGTCTGTCATAGTCCTTCCCCAGGACTGGCAGAATATACTGAAATCAAATGATGTCCAACTTATAATCCTGTTGGACACCAATGGCTTCATACTATGGGAAAAATTCATGCCTGACGCCAAGAATGGTAGAGCAAGTGCCCTGGATTTAAGTCTTCCATTCCCATTGTGTTATACCCTATCCACCGTATCCATGGGATAGAGCATCATGGAGGTCATGGTGGTCCCACCGTTGGTGCTCCCTATGATCTAGAGAAGAAAACAACAAAATCCGAGCAACAGGCTGTTCATGCATACTGCAGCTCTATTTATTCTCTATGGCGCCACCGAAGTATGCTGAAAGCTGCATTCATCTATTGTATCTCTGGAGGCTCCGTAGATAATCAGTGGAGCAACGGCACACATGCACAGCCCACAGCTCCATCCAGTTGAGGTTCAGTTGAGGCCCACAGCTCCATCCAGTTTGCACTTGAGTAGTGGTCTTTCACCTCTATTCCCCCTGTTTTTGTCTTATGTATCAGCAGTCACAGACCACTGTTAATGGTATTTGGATATTCATGTTTTCACTGTGTTTTTATTAAGAATTCCCCCCCCCCCTTTTTTTGTATTTATTTGAGTGGTTCAGCTCTTTTTTCTATTGGTGCTGTAGTTTTTTTGCTAGAACTCATTTGGGCTGTGGTGCCTTAATAATAATAAAAAAAATCCTGTTTAGAGAATGGAAGGGGCGACAGGATCTCTTTTAAGGATCACATCTAACTTGGTGCTGTTACCACTTGAAATCTGTTTTTCAATTGTCAGCTTGTCTCTCCAATAGTGTATCCAAGGTATATTCATCTCCATGACTGCATCTGAAATATTAGGTAGGTAAAAGATCATTGGTTCTTATTACGTTTGTAGCTGTGTCTCCCTGCTAGGCCCTCTTAATTGTCTGATGTGTTGACAGCTCACGATCTAGGTTTCTGACCACCTTTCTATGTTATCAGTGGTGGCCGGGCTGATGACCTTCTGGTCAGATGTCAAGAGCGCCATCAGTGTGTGAACAGGCTTTAATGCCACCAACATTATCTCCATAAATCCATGCCACTGACAACTCCCAGTACCATGGAGCTGTAGTAAGTTGGTGTAGCTGAGCCAAGCACAGAACAGCCGAGCCCAGCACAGAACAGCAGAGCATAGGCCAGCAGCCATAATGCCAGGCCTGCTGCTGGTGAAAAGGACCAATCACAGTGTAGGAGCCTGCCCACTGAGGAAACCAGGAGGTGGAGCAATCTTTAGGCAAGGTGCAAGATAAAAAAGGGAGGGTGGGAATAACCCTTAAAGAAGTAAACTATGGTCACAGTGAGGGGCGTTTGTTTTTGTTTGTTTTTTGTTTTTTTTTAAGCAGTTTTACCTGCAAAACTGCATGGCCAAAAATGTTGATAAATGGGTCGGTGAACCCAAGACTCAAATATCGTATTTTTTTTTAACGTATTTGTATTTTTATATTTCCTTTTCATGACAGTTTTACATCCCTATTCTCTCTCTGTGATGCTATTTTGCATGTATTTTGATAGCAAGGAAAAGGTTAACATATTTCCCACATAAAAATGAAATAATATCAACACATTTTCCCCGTAATCCTTTGAGTCCTTAATGTTTTATCCATTGCTTCAAATACACCATGCTCATTATGTTTTATCCTTATCATAAAATTTGTTAAAATGAAACACCTATTTTTTTTTAATGTCCTGGCTCTATTATGCAGGCCTATACCTGCACAGACAGCAGGATCCCTTTCTCACCTCATATTGCCTCTTGCCTGAGAAAAGAACTCCTGGGGAGTATTTGAAACGTAAAATTTAACAGAAAATAAGTCTATGGCTGGGGAAATGAATACAAATTTAGTTTTCATCTCAATTTTGATTCATCTTGGTCAGTACATAGCGCTATAATTTATACACGGAATTAGTGCCCTAATATTGTTACTCGGCAAAAACCTTTTGTGAAGTTCCAGATTTTATGTTCTTTAAAGTTGAAGCATTTAAAAAGGTTGCTGCTGCGGCGGAGGCGACTTTTATCTGGTGATTTAGAGATTGTGTATGGATGGTGGATAATTAATTGACATACCGTGGAAAAATGTACCCAGCATAACACCCACAGGTTCAAATTTCCACCCTATTGATATTACTCTTATACACCAAAGTTTATACTGTTTGGAACAAGTGAGCTTGTGTGGAACAGTCCATGCAGCTTGAATATATAGGAAGTTATACTGGCTGAGATAACAGCACAGAAACACATGTAATTTCAAGGGGTCTCCATGAGATCACATGACCCAACTGCCCAAAAAGGATTCCAGGAGATTTTAGATAGAAGGGACCAACTTAATGAGGTAAGACTGGATGAATTATATATCTTGACGGACTAGCTTCAGAATAAATAAAATAATTAGGAAGAAAGAATATACAAAATAGCTTACACCTCAAAGTGGGGTCCCTTCAGATCAGTGTTTCACTCCATCTAAACAATCTCTCCAAAAAGAAAGACTGCCCATCAGTAGACAGCCGTTCTAGTGTTGTTGCCCCTATTCAGTGCTGAGAAGGGTGTTGGCTGGCTAGTGAGAACATGGGTTAAAGGGATACTAATTCTTCTTTAAAAAGTCTGATGATTTTTTAAATTTGTCAGCTGGCAGGGGCAGGGGAAGGAAAATACACAATCACTACTCTCCCTATGCCTCTAAAGCATGGGCTTGCCGCAACAGTACCCCTGCCGCACTTTGGGGTCTCTTTTGGCTGAAATGTAGCAAAACCCCTGCTGCAGTCACTGATTGGTTGATGGGGCAGTCCATCAACCAGGTTGTGACGTTTCAGCTGAAAGAGATCCCGATTGGGTTGTATATTTTCCCCTGAGTCATGATGACATTGAAACTCGGGGGAAAATGTCTTCTGGCAGGGTCCCAAAGCCTTTGGGGGCAGAGAGAGGTAAGTAGTGATTGTTTATTATGTACCCCCCTAGTGAGTAAAAATTTTTCACTGGACTTCTCCAATAAGGGGAGCCCGTCTTAAAGACGTGTGGAACCTGAACTGAAGGGACAGTAAATTTGCATATATTTTCTTCCTAGAACTCCCAATGGAGCAGCAATGGCCTTTAAGTCTCTGTACGACTTCATACTGGACTCTCCTTAAGGAGAATTATTATCCCTTTGACCCACATAAAAAAGTGGTAATTTTTACTTTTCAATCATTCTTTTTCTTTTGCATTTCATTTTGTTCTGGATACCTGCTTCTCCTGCTTTTCCTACCTCTCCTACCTCTAGCCGGGCTCACTGACTACACCACAAGCCCAATAGCGTTTTGACACACTTTGGGCAATGTTCAGAAGCCCCACATGCTGTAGACGCTCACTCTATTCTATCCATTTAATGGAGAATTTTCTTACATTCTGTTGATCGATGGGGGTCCAAAAGGTTTGACTCCCCTCTAAGCAGTTTTTAACCTCCAATCCTTTAGATAGGGGATAACTTTTTGAGTCGGGAACAACCCAAACGATCGGCATTTGATTAGCGGGGGCTGCTGAACTTGGATAAAGCTCTAAGGTTGTCTGGAAAACATGGATACAGCCAATGACTATATCCATGTTTTCCACATAGCCTTAGGGCTTTATCCAACTTCAGCAGCCACCGCTAATCAAATGCCGAAAGTTCGGGTTCGGATGGACTCGAGCATGCTCCAGGTTCGCTCATCTCTACATAGAGTACAGAAGAGGGAAGAGTGCAATGTGTCATCTTTTATGTAAAATATCTGACTTCACTGTTTTGTTCATCTCCATTGATGGTTTCCTCTTTGAACTGTGGCCATGGTTTGTGTTGAGCAAGATTGCATACACTTTCCCACAATCCCCTGTGCTTACTGTACATGCACAGTGGAGACAGGCTTCCAGGTAGGCCCAAATGCTGTACTCTCTGGCGGCTCCAGATCATAGAGCTGCGGGTCACGTGTTGACCCGTGGGTCTATTCAAAACTAAGGAGCCTTGGGCCGATCTGGAGATTGCAGGGGGGCACGGAGGTCGGACCTCCTGAGATCTCCTTTTTGTCCCCAAGTATGTTTTAATCAGAAACCCCCTTTAATTTTTACATACTGCATCAGTATAGTCCTATATATGATACTGGGAAAAACCCTTTAAATTAACACATTGATGTAATATAGCAAGAGAGCTTCACTTAGAGAGTTTGGCATAGATTATGCAAAGATATAAAATTACTAGGAAACTATGCAGCTAAATATATTCTCCCATTATATACACCGAATATGTTTCCCCAATCTACACCATTGATTCCCATGTATTGAATGGACTAGTCAACTATGGGTTTTAATACAGTAAAATGAAATGTATACTGGCCAGAAGTCAGACTATCAGCATTCATTAGGCTTATTATAGTCTTGGATATGTTTTGTGTATATGTAGGGAGATTTTCACACCATATGATTTAGAGTATCAATGGGGTTTTCATCCTCACTTGTCCACCAGATGTTTGTTGACCTGTTGATCTGTACAACTGCACATGAATGCTTTTCTCGGTCCATTTTGTGATTCGCACATGTTTACGCATCAATGAAGATTTGCTTAATAGGACCAAAATCAACTGGTGCCCTGCCAAATAGTGACCCCAAATAATTCAGAGGCTGAATTCATTAATGCTGCTTTGTAAATACTTAGAATGGAACAAAACGTTGAGTCCACATTGATGGTTGTTTAAGCTGTATAAAAGAACACACATCTATATATTATACAGTGATATGTATGTAGGGCTGCTGTATGGGTGATACTGTTGTCAGGGGCCCAATCTCCCATGGGGGCCACACAGGGTGAAACAAGCCACTCCTCTGCCTGAGCCAAACTACAGAAGATGCCCCTCCATGTAGTGATCTCCCCCTGTAGCTAAGATCCCTGTAGATAGTCCCCCCATGTAGCCATCACTCCCTGTAGCTAATACTCCTGTAGAGAGTCCATCCCCACCCATGTAGGCATCTCCCCCAGTAAGTAATAACCCAGTATGTAGCCCCCTCTCAATGTAGGCATTCCTCTGTAAGTAATAACCCAGTATGCAGCCCCCTCTCCATGTAGGCATCCCCCTATAAGTTATACCCCAGGAGACAGCCCTCCTCTGTAGACAATAACCCAGTAGACTGCTTTTCTACATGTGGCATCCCTCCCTGTTGGAAGCCCCCTCCCTATGTAGGCATCCTTTTGGTAGTTAGACCCCCATGTAAGTAGAAAAAAAAACAGAACTATACTCTTCCCACTCCCATGAGACGCACAAGTGATCTTACTCATGTGTTGCAGCGCTGGAGAGGAGGCAGCCTCTTGTGGCTGGAGTTGCTTGAAGTCACACAATTTATTGGCAGGGCAGGGAGCCAATGGCTCCCTGCTCTGACAATAACAGCACAAGCACTCACAATTAAAGAGCCAGGACCAGCACCCAGTGTCAGGGTGGACTGGGTCAGGGTGCTGCCCCTTTTCCAACAGCAGGGGGTGCCACCTGAGGCCACAACCCTGGGCCCACCTGTCCACTACCCAATAATGAGTGCACAGGAGCTAAAAAAAAAGAGAAGAAATTACAAGTTATATAAAAGGCTTTTCTTTAGTAGGTAAGGAGGGCAAACCCTGTTCCCAATATAGTTCCCTTTTTTCACATAAGAGTCAATGTATAAGTCCCAATGTTTATTATGTTGCCTCTTGTCTATAGATAAATGGTATATGGGTATATACTGTATAAACTTTATATTATTCCTCTATGTGACAAGACTGGGAAGGGTTTTATATCTGGCCTCTGCAATGAGGGATTCCCTTTACTAATTCAGACGGCCCCGAAAGGGAAGACGACATGGCTTTTCCAAGACACACAATCCCTTTACCATCAGATCATCAGTAATTGTGGAGTATCAGATGCCAGATTAAAGGAATTATATTGTATATACTTCATACGTCCTACAAGCTAATGCTTATATGCGTCATGTGAGACCTTTCACCCCTTATTAGCTATTGTCAAAATCCAGTAGTCCCGAGGAGGTCCCCGCAGTATTCGCCTTGTACATATAATTGTTCCAGCATGTTTGGGATTATTGGACAACTTGTCAGGTCATCCATTTAAGGAATCACTAAACCCCAACAAGTCAATAAATACCTGAAGGGAGACTGCTAAAGTAGTCGTGAAGCTTCATAAATCTAAGGAGGTTGGAGAATGTAGTCTTACCTTTTGGATTCTCACAGCTGGTAGTTTGCTACAATTGAATCCAGTCTAAACAAGCAAGTAAGTAAAGAAGTTCTTTCCAAAAGTCCACAGAAGGTTGTGTGGGCTGGAAACAATTGTAACAAACTCTCAGCTGTGAAAGGTTTTAAGTCTGCATAAGTTTTTAGCATTGAGATGTAAATTAAAATGCACAGCAAACCAAGATCATGGGTGAATTGTATACTGAACTGCAAGAGTATAGTAGACAGTTGCAGAACTGCTGTCTATAACAGGGGTAGGGAACCTTGGCCCTCCAGCTGTTGCAAAACTACAACTCCCATCATGCCTAGACAATCTTTTACTGTCCAGGCATGATGGGAGTTATAGTTGTGCAACAGCTGGAGAGCCGAGGTTCCCTATCCCTGGTCTATAGGTTAGAAAGAAAAGAAAGCAGAGTGAGAGGAGGAACATTTGACTGCAGGATCTGACTACACATGTCTGTAGTCTGTAACTATGGTTTTACATTGGTCTACATAGGAGCTGTACACAAAAGTAAGTAGTTTTGGTGTTTTTTTTAGGTCAATCAAATATTATTTTTCTCCTTCAGATTTCTTATTCTCATACTAGGATGAAATATAAATTATATATAAAATATATGTAGTTATGAATAGAAAAAAACAATTCTCTGCAGCACTCAAAGATAAGAGTATTCGCTGTGTGCCTGCCGTCCCACCTTGATCCACAGGTGTAGCCAAATAGTCTTTGAAAAATTACCACAGCACTACAAACTAGTGGATTTTTTTTTTATAGTTATAATTTATAGTTATTTTTTTTTATAGTTGTCACATTAAATATCTATCTATCTATCTATCTATCTATCTATCTATCTATCTATATATACTGTGTATATATATATATATATATATATATATATATATATATATATATATACTGTATACATATATATATATATATATATTTATCTTTTTTTAATAATAATTATTAATACCAATACACTTATTTTAAAATATTTTAAATATATATTATAAAATGTAATATATATATATATATATATATATATATATATATTTAATTGAACATTGATTTTGTAACATAATAATAATAATAATAATAATAATAATAATAATAATAATAATAATAATAATAATAATAATAATTACTATTATTATTATTAGTAGTAGTAGTAGTAGTAGTAGTAGTAGTAGTAGTAGGTATAGTAGTAGTAGTAGTAGTACATTGTAACTATTATTACTCATTTTGTTTGGCTTATTTTTAGTTATTATGCCAAATATTATACAGTGATCCTTTCCTCAATCCTGCTAATTCTAATATAATTTTCCATGCCTTTAATGTTTTTCCTTCTTCCTTTACATACACACCTTTTTGCTAAGCCGAATCCTTCCTATTTGTCCTTCCATCTTTCTCGACATCCCCCTATTATCACATGGTGCGTTGCACATGATAAGCTATTCATTAAAGCATTGCCTACTGTTATTTTCCAGCTAGTACATGATCTGTCTCTGCATGAAGACATTGGACCTCTGACCTCTTTTGTAGCTGTTCCTGGCAGAGGCAACAAACAAGGTTCACTGGGTTTCTGTATCGCTCTGATTGTGTGTATACAAATCCCCAGCATTAATGTTACAGTGGAGGCTCAAACATCTGCCCAAAAGTAACAGACTTGGCACAGAGCTTTCTGTAATTGTCTTGGTGGGCACACAAGGCACGTGGGGGAATGAATGAGGCTTGCATGCTGGGAATGTGCCATATTGACTCTATATGCAATGCAGAGTATACACCTAAATCCACGTTCATGTAAATTATGGAATTATTATGGATTGTCAAGGCAAAGGAATTAACCAGGGCCGCTATTCAATCTCAGGAACTTGAGCCCCACCTTATCCCACATATAGGTGATATGTACCTTGACATCCTCTTAGCTTGATAGGATTGCAGAATAGTCATCAGGTAATCAGGGGTATGTCATGTTAATTCCCCACCACTCACCACTCTCGGCCTGGACTCTGTGCTGTCTGCTCTCTGTCCGTTTTCCCAGTTACATCCTCAATGTCTGGTCAGCACTGGCCGTTTTGTCTCTATCAGCTTGTACTTAGTGCCCCTTGAAGCTACGATCATCCTTCTGCACTTCTCCCTCCCACCTATTGTGGCGATCAAAAGGGACAGTACTCACCCCAACCTCTACACTCTTGGATCTTCTCCACATATTGTGTCTGATTGTTGTTGGTTCCTTGTGTTCATAGAGAAGGTGCAATATCCTGATTTTGATATTCCAGGCATCTTGACTGTTTCCTGGTGTACAGTTCTTTCTATCTCCTGTATTGTACTGACTCTCCACCCAGATTACTGACCTAAACCTATGTCACCTGCCTTGTCTATCTGTCTCTATTAGACTTCATCTCCGCTGTATCTCTGGGTACCATTCTGAAGTTCCTGTCTATCACCTGGACTGCAGACTACTTACCTGCCTTACCCACTTTTGCCACACAATGGCACCATCTTGTCCATTGGGCTAGGCACTATCCATACTGTGACCTCTAATGTTGAGTATCCTGGTTCCTTCTAATAGCAGAAGTGGGTGAAAACCTAGAGGGTACTTATACTTCATTCTTTGGCACATCTCAGCATCAAACTGGTTCAGACCTGGTCCACGCCCATTCTTTCATTACAATAATCTGACCCTGTATAGACTATATGGACGATTATTATTCAATATGTGTCAGGACAGGGAGGTAGGGATAAGACACAACAGTGAGCCCTAGGCCTGAACCCACCCACTGTGCCTACCTACTTGCCTCAAACGGCCCTAGGCAGACGCGGACAGCCACAGAGGCGGTCCCTGCTCTGGTGTAAGTGTAACACACAACAACAGACAAAAAAACAAACACAAAGGAGAGTCGACAAGCCAAAGTCAAAACCAAACGGGCAACGCAGTATAAAATCAGTAAACAATCGGATAGTCAAAGGTTGGGGTGAAAGTTCACATAACAGGTAAATCGAGCAGAGGAATTAGCTATGGGGATCGCGGGACAGACAATTGGAGCTGGGATCAGGGTATGAAACGTAATAGCCAGTGCTGAGAGACTTGCTTAGCTTTCTTTTATGAGGATCAAGAATCTGGTCCGGATCCTTATTGGACCAGTGCTCCGATCCTCAAGGTTCCAGATAGGCAGAGGAATATGTCAATCAAAAGCCTTGCTCAGCTGCAGCAATCAAGTCTTGCAGAGCTCAATGTAACTCCTGCATTGCCACACGCGAGTGTGTCACACAAAAGCAAAAACCAGGCCCAGTTTACACCAGGCTACTGCACATTCCTGACAATATGTTTTTGTGTTGGAGGGTTCCATTACTTCTCCTGGCCTGTCTAATGCTTACTCCATGTGACAAGGCCCCATCTAAACAAATCAAAGCGCCTCATTTGATCAGCAAGCGGCCTCCTGCCTTTCAAGTCTGTTCTGCTCCCTGCCGCTCCACCCTGTGTGCCAGGAAAAGCTGTATCCAGTCCTGGAAAACTTCTCCTAAGTAACTAGTATATGATTCATACTTTCCCGACACCTGGGAAGGAGCATCATGGAGCAGAACAGAGAAGCTTTGCTTCATTTAGATGGGAGATTTGCTCATCTCTATGTTGCCAATATAAAATGCACAATATTGTGCTACCACAATACTCAAACACTCGAGGTATAAAGTAACACTAAACTGTACCCTTATAACAAAGACACAACTACCTATATAATATTAAAAGTTCCTATAAAATGTTAAAGGGAACCTGTCACCGCACCCCACCCCACCCCCCTGCCGGGGTGACAGGCTCCCGACCCCCAGCTACAGCCCCCTATACTCACCTGATCCCGCAGGGTCCCGCTTCTGGATCCGGTCGGGTCATGTACATATCAGCCGCTGCAGCCCGGTGCGCACGCTGAGAGATGAGTCCAACGCTCATAGAGAATGACGGAGCGCTGGACTCACCAGTCATTCTCAATAAGCGTTGGACTCATCTCTCAGCTGGGCTGAAGTGGCTGATGTCTCCGTGATGCGACCGGATCCAGAAGCGGGACACGGCGGGATCAGGTGAGTATAGGGGGCTGTAGCGGGGGGTTGGGAGCCTGTCACCCCGGCACGGGGGGGGGGGGGGGGGTGACAGGTTCCCTTTAAGATGACAATGACTTTGTTCTGTTTCTGACCTTCATGGACTTGATGGCTGATGGAGACCTCTAGACAGGGTTGACTTCAAGATTGGCCCTTCTTGCCCTCTCTATTATCTGTAGTACCATATTATCAATGGGAGTTCATGAGCTAGGTCTCCATACTTACTTGCCATGGCTCTCTGTTCTTAGCTTGAACATCTCCAAATGCCTCTGCTACATTGACGACATTCATGCGCATTTCCATCATGTCAGCCATGACATCTTCTGACATCTCTCAATGACAGCTTCAGAAATGTGTAAAAGTAAAACAATGCTTTTTATAGAATATCTCTACTACTGACCCAGTGCTATAGGGACACCAAGCGCAGATCTGCCATAACGCAAAAGTCACCAGTGACGAACAATGTAATAAAACGGTGATCTAAACCAGTCAATCGCTTAAAGGGCCACCCTTACCCTGATGTCTCTCCTCCACAGTATATATCGGACTAGTATGGCAAACCTCATGTATTCTATTAGTAGAAACGCATTTTATTTCCCGGGAACACCTGATTGTGTCCTCCTGGCCATGCTCCTCAATTTCATCAGTGTGCGGAATAGTACAAAATTCCTTTAACGTAATTTTCCATCTACTTGAGCTGTCAGTCTTGGATGAGATCATGATTGATGGTAATATTACAGTATGTCACAGTGTAATGCTATACTGTGATGTAAAATTGAGTATCGCCACTGTTGCTTTATCCTGTTTTCCGCCGTATGACAGGGTTTATTGTGCATTGTGTTGCGGCTTATTCCTCTACTCACACTGTGTACTGAAGTGTAATTATGACTTGTCTAATGTGTAAGACAGAGCTGTAACTGAGCGCAATCCTGCGAGTGCCTTTGATTTATGAGGGCAGATTCCGATTTGTATTCTTAATCTACCTTTTCCCTTTTTTTTGCCTCCAGGAAAAATTCCTATATTGCGAGTTTTTTTTTAATGCTTTTGATGAGTCTCGATGAGCAGACAGCTACCTTGCTAAGGTTGTTATACGCCATTCACATCAAGATGTTCAGTACCTACCAAATGAAATGTTCAAGCTGTAAAACATGTTATTTTAGTGATTTATGGAGAAAGAGGGGGAAAAAATCACGCTGGAATTGAACATTTTCGTGCGTTCTGGCTGGTGATGTTTACTGGGATAAAATATAAGCATCAATGCATTGAGAGAATGAGTTGTAATATATAGCAGACAAATGACTTGCCTAAGCAGCCAAATAAGTTGTCTTATGATGTCCCTTTCCATAGGCAGTGGTAGAACATATGGCGGGGTACCCAATATGGAAGTCCTCTCTATTATCTGACATAGCAAAACATCTTTCATGAACACAAGGCTTCTTTGCACAAACCCTGTGCAAAGAAACCAGAGGGGCCGTTGCCCAAAGTAAATCAGATGCCATTCAATTGCCCTGGGGTATGAGTTTTTGTTATAATACATACTGTGGGGGCAATGAAGCTCGGCAGAAAAAAAATACAATGTGGACAGGAGGGTGCAGGACCTACCTTTTCCTGGAGGCTGTCCTTGGTCCAGCAGTAGAGAAGTGAGCAGCATCTCCTGCCCGCCCTGATTTACAGTAAGGGGATCTTCTCTGAATTTGGGGGTTGGTGAGTTTTTCTGGGCAGATATTAATTGTCATGGCAGCTGCCGGGTGGAAGTCCTTGGAGTTGGTGACTAAATTTTGGAGCAGAACGCATCGTGGTTATACCTTGTTCAAATATTTACTGGTGTTTATGGTCTGACTTTACTTTTGGGGCTCCTTCCATCCGTTGTAGATAGAAGGGAGTAATCCGGATTGGAGGTTAGCTTGATTTGGGAGTAAGTTAATATATACCTATTCAAGTCACGGTAGGTTGTGACAACACCAGAACCAAAGAGAAACTGGAGCCCAGCGGCAGTCACTGAACCTTTGAAGTGTCTCTGTGGGGGCACGGAGATGGGTAAGTATACATTCTTTAGTATGTTCCCACGGCCCCCTGCCTTCACTGTATTTATCGTTTTGGACAGACTTTAAAGGCATTATCCCGGATTAGAGATGACCGAACAGCGGAAAATCTTAGGTTCTCAAATGCGGAAGGTTTGATAAGGTTCGAGTTCTATAGAACCTAAGATTTTCCACTGTTCGATCATCTCTATCCAGGATTAGTTTTCTTCCAGAGACAACGCCACTTTTGTTTCCAGTTTTCTTGGGGTTTTGCAATTCAGCTCCATTTATTTCTATACAACTGAGTTGCAAAACCAACCTGCACCCAGGTTGTGCAACTCAGGATATGTAGAAGCAGGACCTTGGTCGAGACGGGACACTACTGCAGCCATTCATTGGCTGAGCAGGCAGGTCTTGCTGTGACCTTGCAAATCGGAAGAGACAAGCAATACATCATTTTTAAAAGATTTCAAGTTGCAGGGAAGAAAAGAGAGTCAAGTAACATACAGTATGTACAACCTGTGGATTAAAGATTCAGATTTTTTCAAAAACAGTGCCACTCTGTCCATGGCTGTGTTTGGTTTTGCCCCCTAATGCCATTTACAAGAATTTTGGCTGCAGTACCAGCTACTACCATTGGCCTCGTGTGTTGCTATTGCTGTAAAAACATCATTTAAAAAAAAAAAAAAATTTGGATGTGGGAATCCATTGCAATTGTGGGAGAAGTACACCTTCGTTTTCTTTCGTAGGTCAGTCTACCCTAGTCAATGACTATCAGTTTTGCACCGTTTTTGCTCCTTCTGAAAGGTTACCATTATCTTCTTCCCTAAAAAGAAACATTGTATTAAATAAATGTATATTCTTATACTTTCATTAAATATTGAGATATCCTGAACCTATATACAATAACTTTCATCTATACGACATAATAAACATAATTCACATTCATCTGTCGCCCCTTCCCGGCAAACGCCAGTTACCCTTGAAAAAGCACATTTTTCCTGAATGTGGAATGTTTCTGCTGATAAATATTATGTACCTTCCTGAGTTATGTGAAATGAAGTGAATATTCTCAATATGGTGTCACATGTGCACGGAGCCTGTAGCATTTAGAACAGGTGTTGTAGAATTGAACTTGACAAGAAGGTCATAAGTAACGTTCAATACCTAAAATGCACTTTAACTAAAACTTTTCACGTGACTGGCTGATTACGCTTTAGTCGTAACTAAAAACAGATTAACATAAAGAGAATTCAGAGCTCCATAGGGGATAATAGTACACTTTGTTTGCTGCCTCCAGCCACCATAGATAGTATCTACTGCATACTGCTTATACATAGAATGCAGTAACCTCCTAAGATCCATATAATAGTGACTGCAAACAGTCAGGAATTTACTGTCTATCTCTATGTCTATACAATGGCTCTGTAAAATCGGAATTTGATCACTATGAAGACTCATTTATTGGGTACCATATTATCGGTATACAGTAGTGCTCACTAGTGTTAAGCGAGCATGGTTGGTCAAGCATGGTGCCCAATCTAGCATTGTGGTGCTTGGGTTAAGGTGGCTATACAATGACTATTGATCAGTTACATCTCCTATTCCTATTCAATTTTTCCGAAACATTAGAACTCCGGCGGTATGCAGGCAATTGCCAATGTGTCTTGCAGAAACCTATTCAACATTTTCATTCTAATTTTTGTATATTTTGTTTAAACATCCCTTAAAGGGGCAAAGTATACAAACATTAGAATTAAAAAAAAAAATGGAATAGGTTAGTCAGGCACCCTCCATTCTGTCAAGATAAGCAGCGCCTGGTTAAATGCTCAAGCCTTCCATTGATTTCAATAGGATTCATTATTCTAGTCTGATGACTGAAGACTGAATACTGATGGACTGAAGACTGATGGAGATAGCCAAGTACAATGTTTCTGTTTCTGAAACATAGATGTGGAGTTGCACGGTACACACTTGGCATCTGCTCCATTCAAGCTCCTCCTCATTGCAGTTGGATACTGAGGCATAAGTGGGGTTTGGGAGAGGCCATAAAAAATTTTCCAACAAATGTGGGGGGATGTCCATTGCCATTTGTGAAAAATCTCCTTTTAAGGCTTATCCAGTATTAAAAATAACAGCTGCTTTCTTCCTAAAACAATGCCCCAACTGTCCTCAGGTTATACAACTTGGCTCCATTCACTGAGCTGCAGTAACTGAGCAGAGGTTTGGAGTTGTTTCAAGGTCAGGGACGGGAGAGGGAGTAAAGAGGTGTGACAGCTTGCAGCTGTTCAGGAGCCTGGAAATGCCTCTTTACACCTGAGAATAAAATAATTTTTCTACATTCTGGAAGCACAGACAGATATATGAAAGGTACCATGTGTCTTGGCTATTTAACCGTGTCTGCAGTCTGTTACCTGAATTCTAGCTGATAGATTCTCCTTAAAGATATTCATATTACTAATACTACCAAAATATTATTATTATTATTATTATATAATGTTTTGATTACTATTATCTGCAGCAGTATTATAAAAATAATTATTTTAATGCTTGCTTTTTAACTACTGCTATTATAGTTAGCATTGTTAGTATGATGATGATATTGTTATTATGCAAATATTTTGTTCTAGCATTCTTTCAGTGTAATGAAACAGAAAGCACAAGAGAAGGCAGCAAAAAAAACAAAAAAAGAAGAAAAAGCATACATAATTCTGAGGCATTATGGAAGGGAAAAAAAATCTATCTATCTATCTATCTATCTATCTATCTCCTATCTATCTATCTATCTATCTATCTATCTATCTATCTATCCATCCATCCATCCATCCATCCATCCATCTATCTATCTCCTATCTATCTATCTATCTATCTATCTATCTATCTATCTATCTATCTATCTATCTATCTATCCATCCATCCATCCATCCATCCATCCATCCATCCATCCATCCATCTATCTATCTATCTATCTATCTATCTATCTATCTATATATTCCTTTTAAAAAAAATGAAATTCCTTTAATTTTAGATCATCTGTCATCTGTATTTATTTTGAAATCTGTTATATTTGGAGTTGCTGCTAACGTTCCCCATTTCACCCTAATATAACGTGTCCTCTATTTGTTGATCTTTTTTGCTACGAAAATGTAATGTTTTGTTGTTCTGGATAAACTTCAGAAATGCTCTTGAATTTGCACTGAGGCGAGGCTGTAATTTTCTGCAGTATTAGCAGGGGTAACTAATGATGGCTAATTTTTGCCTGTAGTGTCTCCCTCAATCTGCTTGTACAGTCTGAACAATTCTGGCAGAAGCAGCATTTGTGCATTTTCTGGTCAGTAAACACTCAAGTACAATTGTAAGTGATCAGTTTGTAGTTGGACAGTGTTACGGGAAGGATAAAAAGCGCTTGTCTTTCCACATAGCTGGGATATAGGCTACGTCTCCATTGTGTTATGTTGGTCCTTACGGTGTAGCCAGTTCCAGATAAACATTTTATTTTCATTTGTCATATTGGGGAAAGCCCGGTAACCTCTATGTTAGCTATAGCAAAATGGTAAAAAAGGATAATGAATGAGAAATGAGGAGACTGGAAGTCCTCAAAAATATGCTATTGATGTTGTTAGGGTATGTTCTGTGCCGGTGCGCCAAATGCCATGGTAGCTATTGAGCTGCCACAGTTATTGAAGAAATTAAAAATGAGTAGAGTTGAATGGAGAAGCTGAACTGTTCGGGTTCGGCAAAGTTCTCTCGGGTTTCAGCATTTGATTCCCCGCAGCTGTAGAAGTTGGATGAAGCCCTAGGGAGTCATGGAAAACACGGATACTGCCTATGGCCTATGGGTGTATCCATGTTTTCCAGGGCTCTCTAAGGGGGCATTCAACTTCTGCAGCTGCAGGGAGTCAAATTGCGAGAAATCAGATTCGAAGAACGTGGTCGAACCTGAACTGTTTGGCTTCTCCGCTCAACTCTAGAGATGAGCGAACCGCCTAAATTTAATTTTATAAGGTTTAGATTGAATCTGGTAATCGGATTTAATTCAGGGCTGTACAGTCCCTCAGCTAGGTGCATAGCATTGCTATTTACCCATATGGGCCATACAGTAAACAGTAAGGCATAGCACATATTGCTGTTTATTATATAGGAGCTAGGACTCCTGTCAAGATGAAAAGAGTCCCTGCTGTCTACAGTTTGTAGTTTTCAAGGATCCCTATGCTAGGGCTCTATGAGCATTATATACTGAGCAGGAGGCATAGGCTACTTATTAAAAAAAAAAAATGTATTTTTTTTTATTTGCTCATCACAGGCCCAAATCACAATATTCACTGCATCAACTAGGGTAAAGATTACATCAGGATGCATTAAAGGAAGAAGACAAGCTGATGGGGGGCAGTATGATGTTCTGCTGGAAACCATAGGTTCAGGCATCATGTGGATGTTCTGTGACATGTACAACCTACCTAACTATTGTACACACCAAGTCCTCTTCATGGCAGCAGGACCCCTTAACGGCAGTGGATAATGCTCTAGGGGCCACCCTGCAGGCATTGTTCAGGAATGAGGAACAGGACAAAGAGGTCAAGGTGGTGACTCGGCCTCCAGATTCACCTGATCTCTATCCCATTGATCATCTGTAGGATGTGCTGGAGAAACAAGTCCCATCCGTGGAGTCCGCACCTCACACCTTACTGGATCTCCTGCTGAAGTCTTGGTGTGGATACCACAGTGTATCTTCAGAGGTCCTATGGAGTCCATGATACCAGGACACCTTCAGAGATCTTCTAGATTCCAGGCCTTGATGGGTCAGAGCTGTTTTGGCAGCACAAGAGGACCTACATTCTAAAGCTATGTCAGATCGGTGTATGGCCATGTCACATTATAAGGTATTACAATAGGCGGTTGGCCTGGAGATTTGACGTTCTTATGTTTCTCAGGCTGAATCCTTTTATTGTGATGCTTTTTTTTTCCTCAGAAAAAGAAGAACAATTTCATACAAAGTCAAACCCGGTTCTATGTGCTCTGGATGCACACACAATCTTTCCTGAAATGTTGGTAGATAATATGGTCACTGAGTCTTCACTAATGCAGATGATTTGGAAGCCCCGAGGAGCCTTCTTCCCCATGACTCCCACCCTATCCATCCTGCCTCCAGCCACTGAGTGTTTATTTCATACTTAATACGCCTGACCTGAACGCATCTGAACTTAACAGGATCAGAATACCTGAACCAGAATTGTAAAACATCTTCAGAGGCTTCTTCCTCAGAGCCAGCATTTATGCATCTGCTACATTGGAGTCTTCGGGAGACAGACTCCCTATTTCTTGGGAACAAGTGGATCCATTATTGTATATATCTCAGTGACGGCTGCATAGCAATTATCACATCAGATAGAGGACTGATACCATCTCGGTAGCATGGAGTCCGAAGACAGTAATAAAGTGATTTATCTGCGCTGCAAGACGACTGCGTGCTAAAGTTATTTCCTAATGGTCTGCTCGATTGTGGCGTTCCAACGTGATCATTTTAATAAGCTTGTATAACTAGGTTATGTAAGGGCCGACACATAGAGCAGAGGCCCCTGTGCTAGAGCACTATGTGGACCCCTTGCTCTTGAACACCTTAGTAAATATCTCCCCAGGATAGTGTCCGATAATTGACCAACTATAAGCCATGAAATTTGTTACTGTATTCAATCTAATAGATAGTAGGAAACTGCTTTAAAGAGGGAATTCCAGGAAAAAACATCTTTCCCTCTATCCACAGGTGATTGTTGGGGGTCCGACCTCTGTACCCTCCACCAATCTCCGTATTGGGCCCTGGCTTCTGTATAATGAATAGAGACGCCGGTACTGCACGACTTTGGCAACACTCATTGATGATAATCGGCCCCTGTAAATGGGCCTTAAGTGAATTCATATACAGTATGGTTCTTCTCTATATGGGCCCAATAGATAGGGGGTCCCTTGTGCTCTTAAAGGTGTATTCCAAGAAAAAAATATATATTTTTCACTATCCACAGGATAGAGGAAAAGTGGGAGATGGCAGGGGGAGTCAGTTCTCTTTACCCCCTGCTGACCTCCGTATTGGGCCAGGCTTGTGTAATAAATAGAGCCGGGGGTACGGCACGTGACGGGTACTATGAAGCAGACGGAAAGAGCCAAGTACAGCGTTCTTTTGACATACTCTGCTCTTTCCGTCTCCATAGGAATGAATAGAGCCGCGGGTCACGTGCCGTACCCACTGCTCTATTTATTACACAAGCCTGGCCCAATACGGAGATCGGCAGGGGGTACAGAGAATGCCCCCCCTCCCGCATCTCCCACTTTTCTTCTATCCTGTGGATAGTGGAAAAGTTGTTTATTTTCTTGGAATACCCCTTTAAGAGCACAAAACCCCCCTATCTGTTAGGCCCATAGAGAGAAGAGCTATACTGTATATGAATTCACTTAAGGCCCATTTACACGGGCCGATTATCATCGATGAGCCTTGCCAAAGATGCTCATTTGATCGATAATCGGCCCATGTAAAACTGCCAGTGATTGGTGGAGGATGGGCTTGTAGGCTGATCTCATCTTTTGTGCATCCCTAAGGGCCCTATTACACCAAAAGATGTTTGACAGATGATCTGACAGAGTTTTTCAGACAAAGTCAGGAACGGACTATAAACAGAGAACAGGTCGTAAAGATAAAACTTGGATTTCTCCTTTTCAAATCCATTCCTGGCTTTGGCTGAAAAAAATCTGTCAGATAATCTGTCTATCATCTTTTGGTGTAATAGGGCCTTAAATGTATTTAAATGGCCGCACAAATGATACAAGGATCGTTCGTGTTGCCCCAACCAATCAATCAGTTGTGCCATGAATCGGTGCACATTTGCTTCCATATTGGGCCCATCTAAAAGGACCCTTATTTATACTGTTCCCTATGGAGATTATACTTAAAATTTGCTTGTGGACAATTTACCCAATGTTTTACAGGATAAAAAAGGTAAAAAAAAAAAATTCAAGCTATAGTAATTTGAATAGTGTAGTATTTGAATAGCTAATTGATCGAGTACTACTCATCTCTAATAGTAATATATAGTATATACTCTTTGGCTATATTCACACAACATTTTTCAGCTCCATTTAAAATGACGTCCGTCATTTTGAGTCTAAAATTACGGATGTCATTTAGCAGCCTGGCCTCCCCTTAGTGCAATGACGGCTATTTGGTACATTATTCTAGTTTGGGTTACTAATGGCCCTTTGGGTGTGTCTTAATTAAAAAGTCCATTGAATTTAATAGTAAAAACTAATGCCGCGTTTACACGGAACGATTATCATGCGAATTTGCACGATAACGATCGAATTTGATAGATAATCGTACGTGTAAACGCTGAGAACGATCAAACGACAAACGAGATATCATTCATTTTGATCTTACAACATGTTTTAAAATTGTCGTTTGCAAAAAATTCGCAGATCGTTCCGTGTAAACAGTCGTTCGCCGATTTAACCAATGTGTGAGATAGGCTTAAGTGATCGCAAAACGAATTTCCGTACGATATATCGCACCATCTAAACGCTGACCGTTATGAAAAACAAATCGTTACTACGACATCGTTAATCGTACGATCGGCGAATTATCGTTTCGTGCAAACGCAGCATTAGAAAGAACGATGACAAAAGAAAAACTGTGTGCGAACAACTAATAAAAATGTCCACTGTTTGCAAAAGAGGTCCGAAAATAATGATCATGTGCGTTATTTTGACGTCCTAGGTAAAAAAAATGTCACTTATTCAATGCATTGTGCGCATTGGACGTCCGTCTTGCCATTGACTTCAATGCATTGCCATTACAGTCAGTTAAATCGCGGCAAAAACTGACTTTCTTTTAAATATCAAAATCGGCCGCCTTTCTCATATATATATATATATATATATATATATATATATATATAATTATTATCACTCCCTAATGTTTACTTCTTTTACACAGAACTAATGTATGATCAAAATGATTATAATGGACGCTGGCAATGAGAAAATGTATAAAAGAGCCCAACAATTAGACCAGCCGCCTTTTAATTCCCTGCAAAACAGATGAGAATTGAGTAGCAGGATGGAGCACATTTCATCAGTTAAGCCCCGAGCCCAATCTGTGCATTAGCCCTCGCCACTGATATCATGCAGGTATGTCTAATTGTATAAAGCGGACTGTTATTTCTCCTGCATTACGCCGCCCGACTCCCCAACATGAATGCACATGGAGGCAGTAATTTTCACTGATCTGCCCCATTTCTGTCCCGCTGCTACAAACAGCCATTGATTATTATACTGTAGTGTTATTGACTGTCACAATGAAAGCTAACCTTATTCCATTTTTTAAATAACACTGTATAGATTAATTTGCTATGAAGACATTGCACTTAAAAGTATTTCAGCTAGCCCACAGCTATGGCAAGTCATTACTTTCCTTCATGATAATGTTCACATTACAGGAACGGCAAGTAATCAGCATCACACAGACTCCAAAATAGGAAAGCGAAAAGACAATTTTTTTTTTTTTTTTTAAACAGCGATCTGGTAAAAAGTTACGTTTGATGGAAATATGTGCATCTTATAGATAGCAGAAATGAAAGTGTCCTCCTTTATAAGATCAATTAACTTACTACGTGTCATTTGCCGGCTCATTTAGAGGAGGTCACGGATGTGCACAATGCAGGGAATCCAGGGGCTATAAATTCTATATTGAGTTGAATTTAATAGATTTTGTTTTGACAGTTTATTTACAAATCAAACTACTTTCAAAAACAAACGAGCTGATTGGTTCACCGATTTCACACTAAATTTTTGAAAGAAAAAAATTGGATTTTTTCGAAATTCACATCAAGCTAATTTTTGTTACAGGAGCAGGGACATCTGTTAAAGATAGGCTGCCCTGCTCCTGTACATTGAGGCATAGCTTGCCACTATGGGTGTATGTACTGTATGTATGCTTCTCTGCTCAGTGTGTGCCGTTGTTTGCAGGGAAAAGGTAAAGTTGAGTGCATCACCACATGCGCACACTACCCGCAGGCCTCTATTCTGCTCAGTGAATGTGCTCATTGTATGGGAGCAGGGACAATAGTTCTTTCTTCTGTATATACTTTTCTATCAACATAGAAAACCACAGAAAGTACGCACAGAAGCAGATACTCCTATCAAATGGTAGAAGTCTCTGCTCCTGTACACTGAGCGGTGAGGTATACATTGTATATCTTGGACATGCTCTCCTGTATGCTCTCCTGAGGAGCACATACAGTTAAAGGCCCTGCCTTTAACTGTATGTCAAGTACAGAACAATGGCTCAAGATAAGGTACGTTCACATGCGCAAAACATGATTTTACACATCTAAAACAACAAGCTTCCAATAAGAGTGTGGAAACACGCTAAAAGAAGTGACACACCACTTCTCAGTGCCATTTAGTGATGAAGCTCCAATTGAAGTCAATGGGAGTTTTAGGCTCATCCCACGTTGCCCATGGCTTAAAAGCTGCATGAAAGAGCTTGACAGAGATTTATGAAAGGGTGTAAATATACACCTGGTGTAAACTGCCCACAGCAACCAATCACAGCTCAGCTTATATTTTATCAGAGCTGAAAGCTGAGCTGTGGGAAGTTTACACCAGGTGTATATTTACACCCTTTCATAAATCTCCCCCATGATGTATGTACCCTAAAAGAGGTAACATTAAAATCACTGTCAATAACCCTATAACCCTATACCAGGAGGATTCTATGTGCAAATCTGCTGTTACTGTCCTTTTAATAAACCAGTTTATTACACTACATTTCCGAACTTTTTTTTTATAAAATAGACTTTAATATATGCAGCAAGAAATTACATGTGTAAAGGATGTAATTGAGGAGTAATAAATATATAATCATTGCTTCTGACCATCTTCCCGGAAGCTAAAGAATCACCAAAAGAGCTAACACTTTCCGGTCTTGACTGCGAGTTACAGAAACGTAGACAAAGCCGCGGCGTAAGAAACATTTTATCTGGAAGTACAGTATTGCTCTAGGAAAGCTTAGATATAACCTGTGAAAAATAAACTTTGTATTCACATTATGCAGAATTTGGAATGAGATAAGCTGTTTACCTGCTAGAGGTTAATTGAACCCAGGGGAAAAGACATTTGCGCTAATTGAAGACAAAAACAAGGCAGAAAATGAATTTCTAATGAAAGAAGGAAATGTTAATCATGGGAGACAAAACTGAGAAAAGCCACATCACCCTCTATTTATGGGAAATTGTCACCCACACCTAACTAGATTACGTTACACTATTATATACCAGTCTTATAGGGGGACCGGGGTATTTTCCATTTAGTATGTAGCTAAAAAACAATAGGGTAAAATTAAAGTGAAATGGCGAGAAGGGGGTATTTACTTTTGGCCCATTGTTTGTCTTGTAATAAGGCTTTTGTTCTGAATCTGTAGGAGCTGAAGGGGTTTTTCTGAGACTTTTTCATTAAAAAGGCTGCAGTAACTCAGTATGACCACTATAGGCTTACGGCGCTGTCTACTTCCAGCTCCATTCACTGTATTTGCTAATATGCAAAAGTAGAGGGCTTCAAATGTTGAACTCCCACCAATCATCGTCTATCTTGAGAATGGGCCATCGATTAAGAAGATTCAGAAAAAACACTTGGGTGGACATGTATCTTCCGGCGTATTATTTATTTATTTTTTGGCGTAAAGAGCCGATTTACGAATATTCTATTCGCAAATTGGCCGTTTTGCGAATAAAATATTTGCAAATCGGCTCTTTACGCCAGGTACGCCGGGGGCGGGAAGGGTGTGTGGAGGGGGCAGAACGGGGGCGTGGACTCATAGTCCGCGCTATTTATCTTTTTTTTTTTTTTTTTTTAAAGATACGCCGAAAACCTACTCCAGTCCTCAGCTGGCGTAGGTTTTCGGCCGTGCGCATCGGCTCGCATGGGATTTATGTAGAGGCAGTCCGCCTCTACATAAATCTCCGTAGCGCCGGAGATGCAGGGGCATTTTTAAGAAAACGCCGGACTTAATAAATGTCCCCCTTGGTCTACACAGAAGAAATAGAGTCCTGAAGCAAAGATTAAAATGGGCCATTGTGGTATTTCATAAACCATAACCATTAGTGCTCAGGCAGCTGCAATAGGGATGCCATTGAGGTACATGAGATATCGACTGTACCTTTTTGTGCATATGGGGCATATGGAGGTTTTCTCTGACGGGTACCAGATAAATCTGACATAAAGAGTCAGGTCATGCTCCATATGACTCTATAGATGAATTACTTATATTTAAGAATATATCACCCACCCTATAGCACCTGGCAAGATCTACAGGCACCAGCTATGTGTTTGGGTTCTTTACAGCAGTTCTTCGACACTTTGTTTGGAAAGGCACAGAAAGCCAGGAAATGTCCTTAGTAGAATCGGGATCATGTACCAGCGCAATCCTATATTGAAGTTACCATGAAGGAAAAAACTAAGTCAGACTTATAGGGGGACATTTATTAAGACCAGCATACTGCGGCCTGCCCCTCCCTGCCTTGCCAAGCCCCTCTGCCCACTCATTGGGGCGAGTGGGGGATACAGCAGGCACACGCTGATAAATGCCCCCCATAGTGTCTATGTGCTACCGGTTTTCCTAAAAGCCCTATTACACAAAGTGATTATCGTCTGATATCGGCCATTATGGGCAATAATCATCTTGTGTAATAGAAGACAACGATCAGCCGTCATCGTTCATGTTGGTTGATGGTTGTCTATCGGCAGCAGCAGACCGCCACTATCTACTATGGGCTGCCCGATTGATCTAGCAATCACCCTGGAAGCCCCCCCCCCCCCCCCCCCCCCGCGCTCCCGGCAGCAAAAGCCACAATGGCATCCCCTTATTAAAATGAGTATTGAGGCTTAGAAGAACATGGCCGCTCCAGTTTAGGTGTGGTTTTGCAATTAAGCTCTAATCACTTCAGTGGAACTTAGCTTCAAAGCCACAACCAAACTGGAGACAAGAGTCATACTGTTTCTGGAAGAAAGCAGCCACATTTTTCTGAAGGCCATACACTAAACGATTATCGGCCATACTTGGCTGATAATTGTCTGGTGTAATAGCCGGCAACTATCAGCCGACATGAACGATCAGCTGCTGTCGCTCTGTGGAATAGGAGCGCCATCAGCAGACCACCGCTTTTCTCTATGGGCTGCCCGGACAACCTAGCGATCACGCGGGCAGCGCCCCCCCCCCCCCCCGCACCCCTCTTACTTACCCGCTCGCTTTCGACGTGTGGAATAGCGGTGGCAGCGAGCGTGGAACGAGGAACAAACCAGTGCTGACAGCGCTCGTTTGCTCCTCAAGATCGCCCTGTGTAATAGGGGCTACATCTGAATAAGGGTTTGTTTAAGGCAATCAGTGATGTTATGCCTAAAGCACAACCATACCAGGTGACTGTGCATTAGCTACCCACATTTTATTTCTATCACATTGTGCACTCTCATTTGTTCCCTTTTTCCTTGTTTCTTATAGAATCCTTAAAGGGGACCCCCAGTTTGGACAAAATTCTTTTTTAGAAGGCTGTCTCAATAAGCAGGAAACAATATGTCACACTTCTGGTATCCTCAGCGATCACTTCTACAGCAGCACCTCCATAGGGGGAATGAAGTATTACAATGTGGTCAATAAAGTCAATGGGTAACCTGTGTTATGCAGGACAGGAGAAACAGATCGCTGATCTCAGGGAGACCAACCAAATGATAACACTGCCGGCTACCGGTTAAAGCGCTCAATGCAGTGAAATACTAGGTGCATTGTTCCCTGGGAAACATAAATACGCAAAAGAAGAGCCTGTGGAGCCTCTTTTAAGAGTCTTAAAACACAGGACTAGTCAGATATCCCTCCGGGAAGGACCCTGCCAGGGGGTAGCTCCTGTGCGGATTACCAAAACCACCATATTAAGTGGTCCTATAAGTCAATGTAATGACAAGGGAAAAACCAAGGCCAGGTATCCATCCACAGACAGCTGTTTCGGGGTGTTGCCCCTCATCAGTGTGGAGCAGGATTCTGGCTAGGTGAGAGCAATGTCTGGTAAAGCCAGGTCCTCCATAGGGAAAGACACTTTTTGTAACTGCAGTCCAAGAGATCAGGACCCTGAACAGCATTCTCTAATGGAATATCTGAAGATAAGTCTTTTAAACTGGACGGCCCTATGTAACCAAATCTAGGAGCGGTAAAGGTGGCCACGTCTAGAGACAGTAATCACATTAGTTTGTTGACGTGACACAGACTTGTACATTATACATTCCCACGCTCTCTTTTTCCTGTATTTGATGCAATGGAAGTCTTGACTTACAGCACATGATGTTACATAGTCAGACAGATACATTTATGACAGCGACTACCGCTGCTTAAGAATGGGTAATTTGGCCATTTTTAGACAGTCACCTCATAACCTCTCCTTCGTACACCTTTGAAAGAATTAGAGTTCAAAGACTTGACCTAAAAAAAAAAAATACTACCCTTCTCTTCCCCTCTTGCTATGACTCATTTAAAGTAATTGGTCTTATCTGATGCAGTTTTTGAAGTGAGGAAGTAGTGCTTTATTACTACAATGAGATACAGGTTTTCAGCCGAGGAAATGGAGCTCCCCCCACACAGATGCACTGGAGATGTCTACTCGATAAGGTACAGAGCAGACACATGTGTTACTGCTGCCATACAGAATAGAGGGAGAAAGCCAAGAAAACAATACACAATGGGGAAAGGGCCAGGAAGTCGCCTTTAAAGCCTTGTGTGCTTACAAGGGACATGGTCAAGTGATGAAATATTTAGCGTATGTAGTATAAGGAGAAGGGAGTCATCTGGCATCTGGTGAAGACAATGGTTGAAGTAACTAAACAAGGCTATAAATGTAGGTATTACAGATCAGCGCAACACGAGCATGCTGTGGTCTGAACCTGAGCGGGCGACATTTCCACAGAATGGTCATATCACGATAGTTAACGTCAGGGAAGCCATATAACAAAGAGTACTAAGGGTAGAAAAGCCAGGGTCAAGAAAGCCAAAAAGTTACACAGGAGATATAACAGAAAATGCAGAACACACTAGAGAAAACTAATAGCCATTGTCACATAATGGTCACTGATACACTTTATAGGAAGCGCAAGACCATGGCATTACTGGTAACCTGGGGTGCCTTCAGGTATCCATTGTGCCACCTGACAGATGAAGCTGGACCTGGGTAGAGGAATGTGCCCTTGCAGCAGGGAGTCGGGGCACTTGGGGAAGCACCCCAGACGCCGAAGATGATGTCACTAGAGTGACGAGAGGTAAAGAATCATCAATGGAGCCCTTTTCTGTACTGCATATGTTCTTCGCTATAGGTGAAAGTATTTTAGCACTACTAAGCATTCCTCATATCAATAAATATAGGGAATGCACCATTTCTTAGCACTCTGCACTGTACTATTTCTTCCTTGAGGTGAGCGAATTGATTTTGAACTAAGTTTAGAAATTTCAAAAAAACGTAAAAAAAAAATAAAAAAAATTGATGTGTGTCAATTTGCTTTGGATGAATTGAATACAGAAGCAGGGACGCCTGTCAAAGAAAGAAGTCTCTGCTTCTGTACTTACTGAGCGGCAAGGTAACTGCTGTATGCAAAGCTGTTTGGCCAATAATCTTGCTGTGTAATAGGTCCTTTAGGTTGGTTAGCATAAAATAAAACAAAGTTACAGTCTATCTATCTATCTCCTATCTATCTATCTTCTATCTATCTATCTATCTATCTATCTTCTATCTATCTATTTATCTATTATTTATCTATCTTTTTAAGTTATTTTGTCAGACTCTTCAATTCAAAATTTATAAAAAAAAAAAAAAAAAAGCTTAGAATAATGTGTTTTTAATAACCTCAGTAATGTTATGCAAGCCGGACCTCCTTCCTTGTGTAGGGTCCCCCGGGGTTGTCAGTGGGTTTTGCTTTCATAGTCGCCCCACTGAGTGTTAATTAGTGCAGGTGTACGTGCCTTTTCCATGCTACAATCACCTGCATTCCACAATGTGCATCTCTCCGGGGAAGAGATCTGCCTATTAATTTCCTCCCATCCAGCAGATTATGATAAAAAAAAAATAAAAAAAAGTATTATAAAGAAAAAATAAAAAAAAAGGTAAAATAAAAAAGTGTGTTTAAAAAAAATAAAATAAAAAATAACTAATAAAATGACAGCAAATTGACTGATACAACTCTAGCGTTTCTTATAGAGGGAAAGTATGTAAGAACTACAGAACAGCAGGGAATTGCTCAGGAAACGTGTTCCTGACTCGTTCTTTCTTTCTGCAATTCCCACAACAAATGTTCCCACTTTTTTTCCCAGGAATTTCCACTACTTGACAATTATTGTTTCCTGAGAAAGACCTATGGGTTCTCAGCTAGGAAGAATAACATTGGAGCTTTTCAAATGTTTCCAGATGGGCTTTATAAATCTATGGGGATCGATAAAAAATGACCTTTCTAATAAGAATCCACTTACACTTCTCATTCGGATACATACGTAGAAATTAACCTATTGCTCCCCCCCCCCCTTCTCCAAATGTCTTCATAACAAATCAATCTTGAAGTTTTTTTTCCTTATACAAATCTATAGAGTTTGCCACCGTTCGATGCTTATACAAAAAGTTGCATTTCTTCCAAAAATTCACAATTTCTTATACTTGTTCAGGTTTTTCTACACAGTTCAGCAATAAAAAAAAAGGCTAGTTTTCCACAGATGTATTTGTATACTTTTTATGCCAAGATGAGACAGATGTGGTTCAATTCACTGTGGGACAGGTGCGGAGGAAGCACAGATAAAACATTTGCAGGAACTATAAGCAAATGCATCTCTGTTGTTGGATAAATAAGCTGTCTGCCAAAAAAATGTTTGTGCTAATTTTTTTTTAATATACTTTTTTTTTCCTGAGAAGGTTTATTTTACGCTGAATGTAGTTCATTCAAGTGATCCTGTAATTTCTTTACAGCTCGACAATGTTTCAATAGTTTTATAGAGTTTTATAGTGGAATTTTTGTTTTTCTATCATCTTGAGCTAAACATATCCCGACAATCTTATGCTGATTATTTAGACAGAGTTTATTGATCTCTCATTTTTGGCGCAATAAAATGTGTATTGATTCCATTTAGAGAAGAGTGAAGAGCGAAAGTTATGTTCGGCGGGGTTTGTCCAAACTGAACCTTAAAGGGGTACTCTACTTAAGAAAGATTTAACCCTGTTCAATTCCCATCCATATTCTAAGCCTGAGTGTATTTAATGAATTGGTTGGTTTCTCTGCAGCACATCCTGACTGCCTGAAGCTGCTAAAAAACTTAACTTCCTGGTCCACTCTGTCTCCACTACTCTGTCCTCCCCATCCTTTCTGAGACCAAAGTCACATAATTTGTGTCTCTCATATTGCCAGGTAAGCTGTATTGTGTCATCTGTAACCCTGCCTACCACTGATATCACACCAATCAGTGAGCACCTGGCCAAGGAGCAGGGAAACAACAGAACAGTGACAACCTCCTGAGCAGTATAGGGGAAAGGAGACACAGTTGTTTCATCTCTCTCTCTTTCTAATATATCTTGATTGATAGGTATATAGATATTATGTTTACAGTGTAAAGCAGAAACAGATTGAACCAGCGATGGTCAGAAACTACAAGATGAGATGGATACTTGGTAGTTTAGTGCAATGTATGCTGGAAATGTAGTTTTTTGGCCAACGCCATCTTGAATAAAGACTGGCTTTTAGAAAGACATATAACTTAGCCATAGAGGCAGCTAAAAAGACGGGAGGCAGCTCAAAATACTCAGGGGGACTTTGTGAGCAACACCAGCTAGGTTTAAGAGCATTTCATATTTTAGTTTTTTAGTTTTAAATGTGAAAATCGGCCACCTTTTCTCTATTTTTGACGTTGTGTGAACATAGCCTTACTTGTCTAAGCTCAGTTTATGTATACATGTCTTACTATGGACCCAGATTTTTCTCCAAATTGTCCAATTGAAGTCTACAGGATGTAATATTTTTTTGCTAATGTCTATGGAATGTCCGCAGAAAAATAATGATCTACAGAAAAAATACAGATTCCCCAAGAAATGTTACCAACCATGCAACCTTTTGGGGGTTGGCCATGTTTTTTAAACCAGTTCAACTATAGTAACAAGCGCTGTACATTTTCAAAAAAATTTTGGATCCACAAAAAATACGGGTTGCAGATGCCTCACGGACGTGATAGTGGACACAATGTACGCAATGTACCCAAAAAAAAATACTGAATGTATGAACAAGGCCTTAGTTTAAACAGCCATGTATTGGTACATTTATCGTCAGTACCAATGGCAGCACAGGCCATTCGTTCCCTGTTCTATAACTTCGCACACATTACATTGTAGGTTATCTTGTACTTAACAACTAGCTTGCATATAGAAATGGGCATAATGTCTCCATAAACCCTTAAAATGACTTCAGTTTAAGAGACCTCTTTCTTTTCCTTTGTTCCTCCGGGGAATATTCTAAATGAAGTAGCACTCTAGTCTAAGAGAAAGAAAATCACACACTAGCAGAAATTTTTAATATAAATTGAACACATTAAAAATTAATTTTGCATGACCACTTTGCATTGCAGTGCCAATATACTGTATATTTAGGATAAAATTCTCTTTGTTGTTTAAATAAAATGATGATGTCTTCTTTCTTTATCTTATCTGCCTATAATTATTTTCATTAATCAGAAATTGTAGCTTTCCTCTCCGCGAGGCATACTGAAATTCCATTTCGTCCGACTTATCCTTAGGGAAGTGAAGCCAAAACTTGTAGCGAAATTGCTTCTGTGGAGAAAAAGTTTGACAAGTATTTTACAAATTACTGGAGTCTTTTTTTTTTTTTCTATGTTGGTAACACACCCCGGAATAAAAAAAAAAAAAAAAGGGCAAAAAGTCAATGTAAATGTTCACTGGTAACAAAGGTTTTACAGTATCTGAACGAAAATAAAAAATATTTTTGTAAAATTGGTTTTCTTGGAAACCTAAATCCAAAAATAGTAAATTGATTAAAAAAAAATAGATAATGTAAAATATAAGTAATTAAAAAAATAAACTGTACTGTACTTTTTAACGAATGTCAAAATTTTCTATTTGTATGGATTCTATCCCAGTGAAGGTTTGGATTTTCGTAGCCTAGTATTGGTACCTGTATCTGATACATAATACTCGATGACATACTAGAGCAGATTTAGTTCTATATTTTCAAGGTCAAGTCGAAATTTATGAATTTGTGAATAGTAATTTTTCCTGGTTGTTATTAGATGCCATACACATAGGTCACTGTTCTCAGTGTCCTAGCTGTCAAGTTAAGTCTCCAGTGGCCAAGTATTAGTGTCCAGTTCCTGTTTTTCCAGTCATATGGCACATGCCGAGCCCAGATCCAGGCGATCCAGGGCTATAATTTCACGGTCAATGATCACTGATATAATGATCTATCACTATTATTAATATTATGTAATTATTTTGTTTTTGGTTATTAGTTATAGTCTCTGCTGACCTAGTGTTAGTGATGAGCAAACATACCGATGTTCGGTTCGAATCTCGAACACTAACATTAAAAAAATGATCATGATCGGTTCGAGTTTGCTTTAGATTCACAAACAAATAATTAAACGTAACGTCTTGGTCTACGCACATGCGTACAGATTATCAGGTGCAAAGGGTAAATTACACAGTGGCGTAAGTTCGCAAGTTCAAATTTGTTCGAAAACGATCGTTATAACCATGCCGATCATTAAACAAATTGTTCGTGATCAGCGAACACGAACAATTAGCGTCATGTTCGTACGAGCATACAAACTTTTACGAACCTGTTTGCTCATCACTAGTGTTTTTTTAAGCCTGGTTTTTAGTAGATATAAAGTTCATAAATGGTAATAACTAGAGATGAGCATGACTTGAGCATTTAATTACCGGTGGCTGAAGAAGTTAAATGCAGACCTAGGAAGTCTGGGAAAATATAGATATAGCCTATGGCCTAACTGTATCCATGTTTTCCCAGACTCCTTAGGGCTGCATCCAACTTCTTCAGCCACCCGTATTCAAACAGCGAATGATTAGACTTGAGCATGCTTGAGTTGCCTTCATCTCTAGTAATAACCCAATAAGGCAGGATTGACCGTCTAGGGGTCTAGTTTTATATTTCCAGTTCTTGTTCCCTAATCACATGCGATTTTTCAAACACAGTCATTGGGTCCAGGTCCAGGTTATTCTGTCCTGCATTTCTTTGGTCATCAGCCACTATTGTAACTAGTCCATGGTGGTCAAGTGCTTAAAATGAATCTCTGATGACCCTGTGGCTAATCATCCATCTCATTCTTGGAGACCAGGTGGTGCAGAATTAGCCTAGTATGGGTTGTGCCTTTCCTGGTACATTGTGGGAACACCCATACAATAGGCAACACCAGGTGAATACCAGTGATACCAATTAGGGATGGTCCGAACCCTCCGAGGTTCGGGTTCGTATGAACCCAAACGCTCGGTATCAGATTCCCGCTGTCTGCCCGCTCCATGGATCGGGCAGATCCAGCGGGAGGACCACGTCGAAAACTGGGATGCAGCCTATGGATATGGCTGTATCCCAGTTTTCCAGGCGGTCCTCCCGCTGGATCCGCCCGCTCCACGGAGCGGGCAGACAGCGGGAATTATTGCCGAGAGTTCGGGTTCGTACGAACCCGAACCGAACTCGGTTCGGACCATCCCTAATACCAAAATTTTTCCCCTCAAATTTTTTCATTTTTAATTCGATTTTTTTTTCTTCTATTGAAACACTTTTTGACATTGTTTTGTAAAAAAAAATTTCTGCTATATTAGGGGGCTTGATCTTGTGATCACCAGGTTTCTTGTATGCAAAGGCTATGTTCACACAACATATATTTTCGTAAAAACCACGGCCGTTGTACAACGGCCATGATTATTTTTTACAAAAATACACGTTACATTGCTGTATATCGGATCCCGGCCGGAGCGTATACACATCGTATACGCTCCGGCCAGAATCCCTAGTGGCGCCGCAAACAACTGACATGTCAGTTTTCTGCGACCGCTATAAATTGAATAGCGTCCGCAAAAAACCCTGTCAGTGCATACTATGGAGCGAGCGGCTCTGGCCACTCGCTCCATAGTGTGCAGTGGACAGTTCTGATGCGGCCGCCCACGGATGTGCTCCCATCAGAACTCTGCGGCTGCAAAGATCATCCGGCCAGTACTGCAGTACCGGCTCTGAAGATCTTTTCAGAGACTAGCCGTTCCGTGACGCGACCTGGAGCCGCTCGCTTCACTGTGTGAACTGACAGGTCCTTCTGCGGGCGGAATTCATTGAATTCCCTCCGCAAATAATGGACCTGTCAGTTGTTTGCAGCGCCGTATGGGAACCGACCAGAGTGCACACAATGTGTGTACGCTCCGGCCGGGATCCCATAGCAAATAATGCTATGTTCCACCCCACAAATCTATGGCTGTAGTTCTGCGGCGAGTAGATTTACGCAGTGTGAACATAGCCTAAACCTGGAAGACTAAAGTTAGCTTGCTGCTACAATCATGAAGGGGAGCACAGTGATGCCATGGACACAGGTTACATGACATATAATAGCCTTCTTCCAACGTGGAACAATTTCTCAGTCATGTACATTGATGTCTGAAGCAAAAAAATAAAAGTTGCCTAACTGTTTTTTGCTTGTTTTTCGCTTTTATATCATCAAGTAACCACAATGTCTAACATAGACTGATAGACTGTATGTGTTTTATATTCTGCTCATGTTTAGATCATGATCCAACACAGTGAGACATTGTCATTTATTAAAAGTTAAACTTCACAAACTTTTCTTGTTGACTTTTCCTTTAATTAAATAAAACCTGAAGGAATTTTAATGAAGTACCTTCAGCTATCGTTTCGCTTTATTTTTCCACCAGAAGAAAGAAATGTCATTTCTATGGAAAAATCTGATTTTCAGTACGGTGAGATGGGAATAATACAATGATTTACGAACACAAGCGGAGAGTAAATTATGGTGTAATCACATCTCCCCTGGGCCAAGCAAAATCATGGAGAAAAAATGCAACAAGTTTTTGTATTCCCAACAGCAAAAGTGAACAGAAAATTATGGTGTTATTTTAGTATGAGAAGAAGTGATTGTACGTTGTGTTCTCCCATGAGAAATGATAAACTTTTAAAGGAATTCTCGATATCTGTTTCGGTCAGGGATATAATATGATACACTGAGGTAATTGAGTTTAGATAAATAACAAGACTGTCTTAATACCTGTAGATAAGACGGGCTGGTCAGTAGAGGACAGTACTGCATTTCACCTATAGCAGACATTATTATTGGGTCCTAACTCTAACTCCATGTAATCAGATGCCCACAGGACTTACACTAGAACTGATCAAATAAACTGCAAGAAAAAAAAAAAAAAACTAAATAACAAGGTCAAATTCAAAGGATTAACTCAAGTTAATGTTCTGGCTCTGTCCCTGAACTCCAAACTACCATCAGAAACTACTAAGTCTAACTGTCCCTGCAAATTCCCTATGGAAACCCTGTATTAGCTTTCCCTATCATGAAGGTCAAGAAGGCACTAGGACCTGGGAACAAAGGAAGGAAGGACAACAACTAAGTTGCAAATGTTAAAATGCACCTGTCACTGTTAAAAAAACATTGTATGCCATTTATGTCAAAGGTTTCATTGTTGGTTGACCATGTCAATAACTTTTTAAAGTCATGGGGGGAGATTATCAAAGGGTGTAAAATTTAGACTGGTGCAAACTGCTCACAGCAAACAGCTCAGCTTTAGGCAGTGCTGAAAGGAAAGCTGAGCTGTGATTGGTTGTTGTGGGCAGTTTGCAACAGTCTAAATTTTACACCCTTTGATAAATCTCCCCCATGGTGTCCATTTAACCAAAAATAGGCGCTAGGATCCATTACAACAATTTAAATGCTTTTATTTATTTATTTTTTTTATATAAAAAAAAAACTCTTTAAGCTATATTTACCCAAAATAGAGATTTTAAAGGCTATAAAATTAGGAATTCCACTTTAAACTATCCAGATATAGCAATCAAGATGAGTTGATCCAGCGCAAATGTTGTTGCTCCTAACACAGACACGATATGGCTGCAGTGCTATGATAATTACTAAATGGGCTCTGATTGGCTCGTAATGTAGTAGGTGGGGGTCACAGTAATGGAGGGGGAGGAGCTTTAGGAGTAAACTCCACCCACCATAAAATCTGGGCCGCTTGTATGGAAAGGTGTTCATGACCTTTTGTATTTTACGGAAAAGTCTATGATTAGTGTGTAGTGCAGGGGGACTGTTCCTGTTGGGTGGTTCCCATGCCTTAATACAATGGGAGTTTGTACTGTATGTCTGTGAGAGGAGAAAAATAAAGAGATCTATGAGAGATAGCGAGTATTTCCTGGCCTGTAGGAAGTGCCACCACAATCTAGCCTCAGTATGTTTTTGGAGAATGGAAACAAAAAAGGTGATGAATAGGCTATGAGCACAACATCACTTAGCACTTGGGCAATAGAGTGCTCCACTGCAAGCCAGATAACTCCTTGGGCTCCAGGGGGAGAAAGCCAACTGTCCTGGGCAAGTTCAAGGTAATGGGTGTAGAGACTTGGGGCAATTCAAGCTATAGTCCAGATGGAGATCAGTCCGGCGCAAGGAGATAGCAGGTAGTTTAACAAGTGAACAAGTGAAGTTCAAACAATGCGTTTTGAGGTTTGGGGGACCTCTTTTTTACGTCTCTGTAACTAGACAAATCGGTCAAACTTTGAAATTTGTTGTTTGCACCGAGATCTTCAATAAATCATTCATAGTTCACTTGCTGAACTACGTGCTGTCTCCTTCCGCCGGACCGATCTCTTTCTGGACTATGGCTAAAATTTCCCCAAGTCTCTACACCCATTATCAATGATAGAGTGCCGGCTAGGCCAGAGGACTCTGGAAGAAACAGGAGAAACAGGAGGGAACTACCAAGACATCAGTGACATGTATAACAGTACTGTGCCCTGCGGGGATAGGCACATAGATAGGTGACGGCGGAAAGGATTCAAGGGGATAGAGACTGGATAGGAAGAGAGATAGTGAGGTATTACCCTCTAAAATATTGTTATTAAGAACATTGCACCTATGTAAATACTGATGTAACTGCTATACTTACAGGCCTCCATGCAGAACCCCTAAGAATTGTATCTGAACTGTATCGATGTTAAATCAAGAAAGTGTGTTGTGCCTTTATTGAGCATATTGTCTGATGAAGTTGAATAAATATTTTCCGGATTTTTTATCATTTAATAAATAAATAATTATAACCTGGAGACCACATGATGCATTTATACCAGAAGGTGGGGGTCACAGTAATGGAGGGGGAGGAGCTTTAGGAGTAAACTCCACCCACCATAAAATCTGGGCCGCTTGTATGGAAAGGTGTTCATGACCTTTTGTATTTTACGGAAAAGTCTATGATTAGTGTGTAGTGCAGGGGGACTGTTCCTGTTGGGTGGTTCCCATGCCTTAATACAATGGGAGTTTGTACTGTATGTCTGTGAGAGGAGAAAAATAAAGAGATCTATGAGAGATAGCGAGTATTTCCTGGCCTGTAGGAAGTGCCACCACAATCTAGCCTCAGTATGTTTTTGGAGAATGGAAACAAAAAAGGTGATGAATAGGCTATGAGCACAACATCACTTAGCACTTGGGCAATAGAGTGCTCCACTGCAAGCCAGATAACTCCTTGGGCTCCAGGGGGAGAAAGCCAACTGTCCTGGGCAAGTTCAAGGTAATGGGTGTAGAGACTTGGGGCAATTCAAGCTATAGTCCAGATGGAGATCAGTCCGGCGCAAGGAGATAGCAGGTAGTTTAACAAGTGAACAAGTGAAGTTCAAACAATGCGTTTTGAGGTTTGGGGGACCTCTTTTTTACGTCTCTGTAACTAGACAAATCGGTCAAACTTTGAAATTTGTTGTTTGCACCGAGATCTTCAATAAATCATTCATAGTTCACTTGCTGAACTACGTGCTGTCTCCTTCCGCCGGACCGATCTCTTTCTGGACTATGGCTAAAATTTCCCCAAGTCTCTACACCCATTATCAATGATAGAGTGCCGGCTAGGCCAGAGGACTCTGGAAGAAACAGGAGAAACAGGAAGGAACTACCAAGACATCAGTGACATGTATAACAGTACTGTGCCCTGCGGGGATAGGCACATAGATAGGTGACGGCGGAAAGGATTCATGGGGATAGAGACTGGATAGGAAGAGAGATAGTGAGGTATTACCCTCTAAAATATTGTTATTAAGAACATTGCACCTATGTAAATACTGATGTAACTGCTATACTTACAGGCCTCCATGCAGAACCCCTAAGAATTGTATCTGAACTGTATCGATGTTAAATCAAGAAAGTGTGTTGTGCCTTTTATTGAGCATATTGTCTGATGAAGTTGAATAAATATTTTCCGGATTTTTTATCATTTAATAAATAAATAATTATAACCTGGAGACCACATGATGCATTTATACCAGAATTTTATGTAATCAATATTTCCATTTTCTGCCCTCTCTCCTTTGCTGGAAGTCTCTTCCTAATGTTGATGACATTTAGCTTTTCTGTCAGATTGAAATGAAAAATCTCCTGTGCATTTGTCATTTTATGGAATTACAAAAATGCTGGTTTTGATATTTTCATTTAATTCTATTTATTAATCCATGTGTAAATATCCGCACCTGTTATCTGCATCCCCATTCCCTGTCATATGAGGTGTGGAAGCACATGGAGGCTCCTCGGGTATATCCATAGAATGATAGAAGACAGCTAGGGTCTACTCCAGGCTCCATTTTGTATGCACTTTAAATGGTCTTTATATAATGTATCTTTTGTTTTGGCAGTGGTGTTTGCTGCTGATAACTACTGAGAGTGCTGGGTGAAGAGACGGGGAGTAGGTTGGGAAGTTAGAATGTATATGGGAGGTAATCTACTTGCACCACCAAATCTCGATGAATGCGTCTTTTCGTCAACAAAAATGGAAGAGTTTTCAGCCAAGGTTGTTGTTGAGTTGCCATAGTGCTGCTGAGTTGTAAGACAGAAGATAGATAGTGCTAGGGCCTTGTGCTGGGTTGTAACTATAATAAAGGTGCTACACCTATCATAGAGCAGGAGTCCATCTTTGTAAAGAGTGTTACAGGTACAGCCATGAATGGTGGACTGGAGGAGCAAGAGGTGACCGATGCAGGTAATACGAGTAAGAAGATGGGCCAGACCAGGATTAGGAGATCAGGAATCAGGAGGGCACTGTATACATTAGCCAGCTTCCCAGTCTTGATTACATTAGATTTGGCCAATGCATGAATATTGTGTATGACCAGCTCTAGAATTGTGTCCCCGCAAACCAACCCATAGACTCATCTAGTGCTGAATTGTTGAATTGTGACCAAGTATTGAGCCACTGTGGAAGATCCATTAAACTATGTGAACTATATAGTGAAACCACCAAGCTTGTGGCATCTGAGTCCCAGTAAATGTCTGTGTTGACTGCTGATTTCTGCGGGTACCTCTTGTGGGTGTCATGCCCGTGCCTGTTGGTAGCTCGGCAGCTCGTGCTATGCAGCTGATTCTGTGCCTTTAGTAATATTTATGTTTGAATTATATGGTTTTTGCATTTGTCTGAGCTCTGGCTAAACACTTTCTTACTCCTTCTGCTGTGCTGATTGATTAATCTGCCACACCTGTCTCTTCCCTGCTGAGTTTCTTCTGGCCACTCCACAATTAACCTCTGTTTTGCTTACGAGATTGACATCTTTCCACTCGCTCTTGTTGGATTCTGGGCCTCTGTTCCAATCACGGTCTGGACCAGACCCCTGACCTCCTATATGTACTTCCTCAGTCTGGTAACCTTTTGCTAGTTATTAATCTTCTTTGTGAAGCGTTCTTGAGTTTCTTGTGTCCGGCTCTCTGCCTGCTACTCCTAGCTTTTACTGACCTCAGCTCTGGTGCCTGACTAATCTCTTGGGTTAGGATTTTTTACTTTGCTGCCTGTTTGGTTTTGACACCAGCCTGTTGACCTTCCCATGTATGTAAGTCTTGTCCTTGTTCTGAGTAATCACATTATCGCAAGAACAGGTTGTTTAAAGTTGCCTAGGACTGTTGAGACAAGTAGGCAGGATCATCCAGTGGGGCCAGATTAGGGTGCACTGTCTGTGTCCTTCTCTGCTTCTTTTCAGGCTATAACCTACCTATGGTCATGACAGCGGGGCACTTACCATCAGACCCCTTACTTTGCAGGGGCTATTCCCTAACCCTGGATCAGTCACCCATCATAAAACAAGGATATAAAAAAGAAATGACTACTGGGCACCATCCAACCATCCAAAGGCCAAGCCTGTAGTATATGAGGTTTGGACATCCCATAGTGCAGTCTCAATGTTTCTTTTCGGAATGATGAATTGTCACCTATGGACTGGAGCCTAAGAAATCCATGCTATAAAACCTTAAGATCATTTCTCGTTTGAGTAATCCTAGTTCAATTAATTCTCCCATGAAGTCATGAAAAGGCTCTCCACCGAAGATGACACCAGTGTTGCAGTTCATAAGCTTAGAAAAAAATGGAAGCACCATCTTGCGGGAGCAGATTTTTAGATGTCCTACCCCTCATCTGGTTGGAAATAAGGTTGATGCATCCAACCTATACGAGTTTTGATCCAGTTCCCATACACACAACACAAAATCTGTGAAAACAAACAACTGTGGTAACAACCATTTGGTTTCCAAAGAGCACATAACAGATTTATGGCCTAATCAGTAATATGACATGATGCCGTTCCAGCAATATGGAGACAGTGATATTATAACAAGCAGACATTATATTTATTGATTAAAGAAACATGACAGCGGACCTGCTATCCTACCAGCCTTCCAGACTGGAGCCGGAACAGCTGGCACAAGCCGGCCCGCAATGACTCTTGTATCACAAAACAAGAATGGGCAGCGTTGGTAAAGGTCCGTTCCAAAGTGACTTTCTCTACGGTTAGAAATGGCAACGTGGGCTCGGTCCAATGTCCCCAGCACACGGGGGGAACAGAAAAAAATCATAAAAATCCTCCTTCCGTCTCTTGTCCCTACTGTTGGTTATATGGAAATCAAATACATTTAATTAACTGTCTGACCAAAGCAGCTGTTACCTCATATAAAACCCCGAGCCTCGCTGCCTGGCTTTCCGTACCGTCTATCTGATCGTGCCAGTGGCAGAACACTGACGATGTGTTTATGCAAAATGGCTCAGCGTGAAGCCTGGTACAATAGGCTCCACTCAAAAATTTCCTTAAATTCTTTATGTGACAAGTGAGCGGTGTTGTTATGGATGACTGGCGTGTCATGCCATTGACTCCAAGAAGAATTGATACATTGGAGAAGATTTACCACGTGGGGAGTGCCAGGATTCGGGACGTCCGCCAGATTTTTTTATGCCTTATAGACACTTGTTTACACTTCTCTAGACAATTTGAAAAAAAAGAAAAAAAAACAGATTTACTTATGGTGTGTGCCATGATTTTGGCAAAATATTGGTGCAACGTAAGGGAGCCAGGCAGTGGTGTCTAAGGAGAGGCACAAAATGTATCAAAATTGTCTGTTGCAAATGTAATATTTGTTCCAACAAACCAGCTTACATTGCTTACACCACATTTTGGATGTGTTTTACATACATTTTAGACACCTTTGTGCATTGTTTTAGGGGCCTTAGTCCTGTATATTTGGTGTATTTCCTGGTTATACTTCCTGATTGAACAGTACTTCAATCCCCATAATGCATAGTTCTCCCACAGGTCTTCATCATATTCCTCTTGGTCATAGTCCCTGCCTAATCCTAACTTGCTTCAGAACATCTCTTTTCACAGCAGACTATCATGCAGTGAGGGATGAATTCCCTGTCTGCTTCTCTGCCTATGGCATTATCACAAGACAGCAGTCTGTAACCACTCCTCATTCTTCCTTAAGGCTGGGTTCACACTACGTATATTTCAGTCAGTATTGCAACCAAAACCAGGAGTGGATTAAAAACACAGAAAGGCTATGTTCACATAATGTTGTAATTGAGTGGATGGCCGCCATTTAATGGCAAATATTTGCTGTTATTTTAGAACAACGGCTGTTATATTGAAATAATAGCAGTTATTTACCGTTATATGGCGGCCATCCACTCAGTTTCAACATTGTGTGAACAGATCCTTTCTGTGTTTTAATCCACTCCTGGTTTTGGTTGCAATACTGACTGAAATATACTGACTGAAATATACGTAGTGTGAACATAGCCTTAACCCTTAGACGACCCAGGGCGTATAGTTACGCCATGGAAGTCTGTCCCCAGACGACCTAGGGCGTAACTGTACGCCCTGGGTGTTTCTCCCGCTATGAAGCGTGCTCTGGAGCGGAGGGCGGTTCATAGAAGGTGGGGGCGGCTGCAGTGAGCAGCCGGGACCTCACTGGTAATGACACGCTGCAGCGATCGCGCTGCCGCTTGTCATTAACTCCTTAAACTCCGCGATCGCAGCGCGACCGCGGCGTTTAAGTGTAAGTGACAGGGGGAGTCCCCTGTCACTTACCGATCGGGACCCCCGCAGTGTGACTGCGGGGGTCCCGATCGGTAAAACAGACCGCCGGAGGTCTCTCACCTGCCTCCCTGCGGTCCGATCGGCTATCTGCTGCACTGAGCCTGCACAGGCAGGCTCAATGAGCAGAGCGCCGATAACACTGATCAATGCTATGCCTATGGCATAGCAATGATCAGTGTAAAAATCAAACTAATGTATGTACAAGTCCCCCAAAGGGACTTCAAATGTGTAAAAAAAAAAAAAAGTTCAAAACACTATTACACTACCCCAAAACCCCTCCCCCAATAAAAGTTGAAATCACCCCCCTTTCCCATTATATAAATAAAACATATAAAAATAAATAAATAGATAAACATATAATATACCGTAGCGTGCGTAATTGTCCAATCTATTAAAATATAACAAGCTTCATTGCGAACGGTAAACGGCGTAGACGAAAAGAGGGAAAAAAGTGCGCGGATTAACGATTTTATGTTACATTATATATAAAAAAAATTAATAAAAAGTGATCAAAACGTCCGATCTTCACAAATATGGTATTAATAAAAACTAGAGATCATGGCGGAAAAAATGACACCCCATACAGCCCCGTAGGTGAAAAAATAAAACCGTTATAAGCGTCACAAAAGGCCCATTTTATTTATAATTAATTGCCAAAAAAAGGATTTCATTAAAAAAATATATATATAACATTAGAGAATCTGTGTAACCTGCATATGGTTGTGTTCGGACTGACCTATAGAATAATGGTATCTTGTCGCTTTTACCATATAGTGCATTACGTAGACACAGGAACCCCCCAAACGTTACCATATTGCATTCTTCTATACGATTTCACCTATTTATATCTTCATAAATAATATATTTGGGATTCCATCCTACATGTGATGGTAAAATGAAAGACGCCATTACACAGTACAACTATTCCTGTAAAAAACAAGCACTTACATGGCTTGTAGATAGAAAACTGAAAGTGCTAGAGCTCTTAGAAGGGGAGGAGGGAAAAACGAAAACACTAAGATCAAAATTTGCGTGGTCCACTGGGTCATTTTGGGCCTGGTCCTCAAAGGGTTAATGTCCTAACCATGATATATTTCAGTGTATATGCCAGGGGGATTGGTGATATAGGTTGTAGAGGCTGGTCATAGGTGATAATATCTTTGATCCCAAAGACAAGATCTAGCCAAGCCTCATGTGACAGCAGAAAATGATGCATTGTCTCGGAAGAGAGGGAACCCAAGCCACTAAGATAAACCTTATAGTAAAGTGTGTATTAATCACGGTCGTTGTTTCCGTTTTGCAACCACTGCCATGATAAATACAAAAGTTACGTGCAGTACAGTCAGAGAGAATCCTGGCCACAGTGTTTACACATAGTATACACTCCGGCCGGGATCCATAGCGGCCGCATGGAAAACTGAAATGTCAGTTTTGTGTAGCCACTATTCATTGAATAGCAGCTGCACAAGCCTGAAAGGTCACACAATGGATGGTGCGGCTCCTGCTATGGTGAATTGGGATGCGGGCGCACAGGGATGCACCTGCATCCCAATTCAGCACAAATAAAGACCATTCGGCCGGTACTACAGTACCGTCTGGGATGATCTTCACTTACACCGGCCTTTCTGTGACCCGACCGGTCAGTGTTTCACTTAGTGTGAACCCGGCCTTAGACTGTCTAGTGTATGTTTACACTGTGGAGCAATTTATTATACATTTACAAGTTTTAGGTGTAAAAAAAAATCACACATTTTTGAAAAAGTAGGCAGGGATATGTGTAAAGGAAACAGGACCACACACAACCATCAGATTTGCTAAAATCTATGTCTGCACACAGGCGTACGCTTTAACTGAAATCCACACCAGCACTATGCTGGGGCAGATTTCAGCAAGAAACATGGAGAAGACAAAGAATCACCCAGATTTATTTAGAGGTGTGCGGCAATTATCCATGGGTCGGAGTTTATTAAATGGGTACTGTCACTTTAAAAAAAAAAATGTTGACATGATTATATAAACACTGTTCAAAGGTTTTAATACACTGAGGCCTGGATGTTTAGACCCTAAAAAATAGATAAAAGGACCTGGAAGAAGTACACAAGAGTATTTTCCCTAAGCCCTGTGCCATATGACAGACTCCTAATGTAAGTCTATGAGTTCTATTCAATAAACTCAAGCTTTCCAGGACCGGTATGTCCTGCAGGAAATGGTGTATTTTTTTTCAAAACCCAACACAGTGCTCCCTGCTGCCATCTCTGTCCATATCAAGAACTGTCCAGAACAGAAGTGAATCCCCAAAGTGAACCTTTCCTATTCCTAACAGCTCATGATGTGGACAGAGGTGGCAGCAGAGAAGCACTCTGTCAAACTAGGGGGGGGGGATATATATGGTGTATATATATATATATATATATATATATTATATATATATTTAAAGATAAAATAAAGGCACTAATAAAACTGTATTCAAATAAAAAAAAAGTAGCACCAGGTCTGCAGCACCCAGGGGGACGGATTGGTTTGCTGCTTCAGTATCTGACCTTACATAACTTTAATCTAACATCTGTCTCGAAAGATCGTAATAATTCTTCATTTTGCATCAAACATTCCATTCTAGATGTAGAAGCTCCAGTAGATTTTTATTAACATCATCTAGAAAATATGTAAAATGTGTTGACTAAGTAGAATAAAACCATAATATTATTATATATATTTTTTTTAATTTTTCAAATGTTACCATTTATTATAAATATCAGAGTATACAGTATATACATTTTGAAGTTTTATGCACAGAATTACCCATAGAACGGTCAGTGTATTATTCTGTATATAAGTCTCCCTCATAGGAACAAACCTTAAAATAAGGATTTTTTTCCTGTAATTTCAGCCTCGGTTTGCGGCTTACTGTACTGTACATTTACCATTCAAACATGTAAATTCGCTCTTTCATTTCAAATCTGCTAGAGGTTGTGTTAGCTAAACTGTTATTACACTGCTAATAATTCTATTACAGAACGCCACAGGAATTTATCTTGTCACCAAGGTGTAGGTAGGAATAAGGTTTCTCATATAACTAATATCCGTCTCATTTTATAATGGATTTAATGCATGAAATATGCAATGACAGAGTCTCTGTAATGGCATGAAAAAAAAAAAAATGTAAATGGCCGAAGGGTGTCAGGTATAAAGAACGTTACATGTTTTTTTGTGTCTATTTTGTAATAGTAAATTACTTATAATAAAAAAAACCATAATCAATAAATAACATAATAATAATAATAATAATAATAATAATAATAATCAGATTCCCAGATACTTCCCCCCCCCCCTTTCATTTGCACATCTATGTCTATGTCCCTACCAAGCCGAGAGGTTAACAGCTATGTTCTTGCTTATCATATGTAACAGTAAAGAAACCCATACTATGCATTATGCAATATTTTATATAAAACTGACGCATCTTCATGCATGTATCAGTCTATAAGGGAATCTTTCAGCAGGTTGGGGTATGCAGTGATGGCCTCTGCATAGGGATTATGTCAGTATACATGAGGGAGTGTTGTTAGAAGAGTGGGAGGCAGGTGTGTGCGTGCAGTGAGGGTTAAAGGAACCCCCCAATACACAAAACATTTTTATTACATATTGATAAAACAGTTATTTTTTTTATCAACTGGTGGCAGATTTATAAATTATTTCTATTAAAAAAAAAAAAAAATCACAATTCTTCCAATATTCTTCCTTATTAGCTGCTGTATGCAGGAAGTGATGTATTTTTTCCAGTCTGACACAGTGATCTCTGCTGCCACCTCTGTCCATGTCAGGAACTGTCCAGCTCAGGAGAGGTTTTCTATGAGGATTTGCTACTGCTACAGATTAGAAAAACCTGATGAATGATAAAATAGGTAGATAGATAACATATGAAATAGATAGATAGATAACATATGGAAGATAGATGATAGACAGACAGACAGACAGACAGATAGATAACATATGGAAGATAGATGATAGACAGACAGATAGATAGATAGAAAGATAGATAGATAGATAACATATGGAAGATAGATGATAGACAGACAGACAGACAGATAGAAAGATTCCTGTAGAAGCTGTATTTGAAGCGATAGAATTGTGTTTCCCAAATATTCCTTAAGTGTCACCAAACACAGATAGATAGATAGATAGATAGATAGATCCCTGAGTTCAGTGATTGTTGTGTTTTGTTGGTCTATTTATCATTGCCCCAGTAGCCAGAATCCTGCTCCACACTGACGAGGGGCAAATACCCCGAAACTGCAGTCTGTGGATGGATGCCTAGCCTTGGTAACCCTTGTATTATGTCGTTATACTCGCCACAGAGTTAGACTTGACTCACAGGGGGCCACCCTTGTGTTTTCCCTATTTAGGTCCAAAGCTCGCAACAGAGTGAGGACCTGAGGGGACTACATATCAGGGTGGTTTGGTGCTCTCCCCCACTAGGAGGCACCCCTTGGCAATGGGCTTCCTTCTCTGGAGAGAGGTAGATAGTTAGATAGATAGATAGATAGATAGATAGGAGGATAGATGATAGATAGATAGATAGATAAATAGATAGAGATAGATAGATAGATAGATAGATAGATAGATAGATAGATAGGAGATAGATAGATAGATAGATAGATAGATAGTCTGATATTGTGGTGACTAGAATGATAATTGTACGCCTAAATAACGAATGACAATATTTAATACGTAAATTCATAAACGGCACAGTCTAGATGCATAGAAAAATTGATAAAATAAAAAGAAATAAACATATATATCTGATAAAACGTCAACATGACAGTAAGATGTCTAACAAATGGTAAAATAATATATATATATATAAATATAATAAGAGAGAGCCAGTGATGATACCGCGCCGGGCCCAGCGCGGACACCCCACTTAAATAGTCACAGCAGTAGTCCCGAATCACGGTATTTTACCTAGGCTCGTACCAATATCGTACCAATATCGCATCTGATCGTAGATGTTATCACTAACAGGGTGAGAGGTGGACACTCCACCACCATTTACTTGACTTTTATTTTATTTTATTTATTCTCCCTCCCATGATTTCAATCTAAAAGGGAGAATTATCCATCTAAAGCACAAGTATAAACGGCTCAACAACGATACAGCCTAGGTAAAATACCGTGATTCGGGACTACTGCTGTGACTATTTAAGTGGGGTGTCCCGCGCTGGGCCCGGCGCGGTACTCATCACTTGGCTCTCTCTTATTATATTTATATATATATATTTTACCATTTGTTAGACATCTTACTGTCCATGTTGACGTTTTATCAGATATAGTATGTTTATTTATTTTATTTTATCAATTTTTCTATGCATCTAGACTGTTGCCGTTTATAATTTAAGTATTAAATATTGTCATTCAGTTATTTAGGCGTACAATTATCTTCTAGTCACACAATATCATATTAGCATTATATCACCCACTTCTGGAGAGCCTACTACACTGGTATACATTTGTTATTCATTCTATCCCCAGTTAGCGCTGGGATGAGTAGTGCACTCGAAGAGGGTGGATCCCATTCCTGACGGAGTAGGTGTAGCAGACCTCTACCCCTTTTTTTCTGTTTATGATAGATAGATAGATAGAAGATAGATAGGAGATAGATAGATAGGAGATAGAGATAGATAGATATCAGTAGATAAGGTGAGAAGTGGACGCGGCACTCGAGGAAAGTAGTGTGGTCGGTGCCAGCAGTATATACCCTTGAGGACCGTGGGTATAAATGCATACAGTAAAAGAAAATCACTGCGGCACTCCAATACAGCTCGTGTTCAAATCGTAAGGTTTATTTCTCCCTCAAAGTGCATTAGCGACGTTTCAGCTATAATCCTTACGAGCTTTTCTCAAGCTGTGCAATATAATGTGTAACATCAAGCCGTAAATAGGTACAAAGTGGTTACTCCCACATATCACGTGATCAAAGAGCAAAAAGCAGAAGAGATGAAGATAAGAAGATAGATTATAGATAAAGTATAATATAGATACAGTAATACGTTGATTTACATATGATGTATACATATCAGTAATGTGCTCATAGTGTCCATAAATGATAAAAGTCCTTTAGACATTCATAATTGAAGACAGGTGGGATGATCGCTCACCAGATCGCGTCAGTGGGCCAAACACGAGACATATGGACAACCTCGTGGACTCAGCTTGTAAACAAGATCACAGCGCATGCGCCAATTGAAGCCGACCAGAATGGATGACGTGGCAAGGTCGGATAGGCGCAGAGGCATCGAGTGTAGCGTGACGTGTGGCGTGACGAAACCCATATGGAAATCAGCAGGGCAGCTTAGCGGGTAACCATGGAGACCAGACGCTATAACCGGACTTCACAGGGTTTTAACCCATTGCTGGTAGACGGCATCTCTTCAGTCACCTGTCGGGAATCATAATGGCCAAGGAAACATGGTCCAATAAGCGGGCGGGTTCCTGCATAGGGCTGCGCCCTCAGACCAATGTCAGTCCCAGACAATCCAGGACTGTCACGATTCCTGTGTCGGCCTCATCCCAGGGACTGTAGTATAGCCAATAACCTCGCGCCGGCACGTCTAATTCAAACCACATCACAGGATACCGCTTCATTGCCGCCGTCACAACCGCACCATGTGAATAGCGATGTAAAGATAGAAATCCAGAAAATATGATCAGGCCTAGACGTCGATCAGGTGAGTGTCCCACTCTGCTTCACTGAAAAGACAGCTTGTTACTTTAAATTTGTGCATATTTGTGGATCCAATCACCCTAAGAGTGCCATCAAATCTTTACCCAAAAGTCAATTTATGCGAGTTAAAGGCATAGTAGGGGATCAGACAATATTAGCAAACACCATAGACAAATATGCAGATGACTTCCACCACAGGGGTTACCCACGTTCACTTACCGCAAGGTATAGGAGGGAAACTCTTGAGATAAACAGGGAGGAACTCCTAAGAAAAAAAGACAAAAAAATTTGTACATCACGTATACCCTTCGTGAGTGAATACAGTGGTATGAGCCAACACATAGAAAAGATCTTATGTAAACATTGGAAAATTTTGGGCAATAGTTTTCCTGCTATCCCTGAATTTAATAACCGTCCCCTCATGTCTTACAGGAGACCGAAAAACCTCAAAGATTTCTTGGTAAAGACAGCCACACACCAAGAAAAAGGCACACAGTTCCTCTTGGGTCCTTTAAAAAATGGCTGTTATCCTTGTCGGAGGTGTGTGAACTGTAGACACATTGTTAAGTGTGACCAGTTCACACACCCCACATCAGGACAGGTCGTACAGATCAAGCAACATTTGACCTGTGAGAGTGATTGGGTGATTTATATCCTGATATGCCCCTGCAATTTACTGTACGTTGGCGAGACAACACTGGATTTCAAGACCCGTCTTGTACAACACCGTTACAGTATACGCAAACAGAGAACTGACCTACCTGTCTCAAAACACTTTTTAGAAAAGGGGCATAGAGAGAGCGATTTGAAGGCCATTGTATTTGAGCAAATACCAGTACCACGCAGAGGTGGCAACAGACAAGTATCATTAAAAAGAAGGGAATTATTTTGGATTGACAAATTTAATACACTGAGACCCAATGGTCTCAATGTAGACTTTAAAATTTTACCGAGTTATTGCAGATGAATTTTATTTCGTACTAACACTTTACATTAGTTCACCTTGTGGCTTTAACTCCAGTTACCTCTCCCCTTCTTTATTTCTGGTCCCAGATATACATGTGTAAAAACAATTTTTCTGAGTATTATTAACAACATGTTACAATATGTTTATCATATATTTCTTATTTTTCATTTGCAGTAACAAGCTGTCTTTTCAGTGAAGCAGAGTGGGACACTCACCTGATCGACGTCTAGGCCTGATCATATTTTCTGGATTTCTATCTTTACATCGCTATTCACATGGTGCGGTTGTGACGGCGGCAATGAAGCGGTATCCTGTGATGTGGTTTGAATTAGACGTGCCGGCGCAAGGTTATTGGCTATACTACAGTCCCTGGGATGAGGCCGACACAGAAATCGTGACAGTCCTGGATTGTCTGGGACTGACATTGGTCTGAGGGCGCAGCCCTATGCAGGAACCCGCCCGCTTATTGGACCATGTTTCCTTGGCCATTATGATTCCCGACAGGTGACTGAAGAGATGCCGTCTACCAGCAATGGGTTAAAACCCTGTGAAGTCCGGTTATAGCGTCTGGTCTCCATGGTTACCCGCTAAGCTGCCCTGCTGATTTCCATATGGGTTTCGTCACGCCACACGTCACGCTACACTCGATGCCTCTGCGCCTATCCGACCTTACCACGTCATCCATTCTGGTCGGCTTCAATTGGCGCATGCGCTGTGATCTTGTTTACAAGCTGAGTCCACGAGGTTGTCCATATGTCTCGTGTTTGGCCCACTGACGCGATCTGGTGAGCGATCATCCCACCTGTCTTCAATTGTGAATGTCTAAAGGACTTTTATCATTTATGGACACTATAGCACATTACTGATATGTATACCTTATGACATGTAAATCATGTCTCATTTCACGTAAATTAAGTTTTGTATATTTGTACTTTTTAGATGCGATCTATGTCTTTTTCACTCTTTTTCACTGCTTTTTGGATTGATCACGTGATATGTGGGAGTAACCACTTTGTACCTATTTAAGGCTTGATGTTACACATGTATATTGCACAGCTTGAGAAAAGCTCATAAGGATTGAGCTGAAACGTCGCTAATGCACTTTGTGGGAGAAATAAACCTTACGATTTGAACACGAGCTGTATTGGAGTGCCGCAGTGATTTTCTTTTACTGGATAGATAGATAGATAGATAGATAGATAGATAGATAGATAGATAGATAGATAGATAGATAGGAGATAGATAGATAGATAGATAGATAGATAGATAGATAGATAGATAGGAGATAGATAGATAGATAGATAGATAGATAGATAGATAGGAGATAGATGGATGCAGAAAAAGAGCAGCACAGCTTTGAGTGCGTAGGTGCCAGCGGTCCAGGTCCTGACCTCAGACCGAATTCATATAGCAGTAGAGAATCCGCAGCAGACAAAGTTAATGGAGAAAAAAAATGCGATTTATTCATTTCATCAAAATGCAGCAATCCAATGACGCAACATTTCGGTGGGATCATTGGATTACTGCATTTTGATGAATTGAAAAAAATCAGTTTTTTTCTTCACTAACTTTGTGTGCCGTGGACTCTCTAATGCTAGATAGGTAGGTAGATAGATAGATAGATAGATAGATAGATAGATAGATAGATATTATATAGATAGATAGATAGATAATAGATAGATAGATAGATAGATAGATAGATAGATAGATAGATAGATAGGAGATAGATAGATAGATAGATAGATAGATAGATAGATAGGAGATAGATAGATAGGAGATAGATAGATAGATAAATAGATAAAGAAAATTCAACTGCAGCACCTCCAGACTTAAAGTTGAAAAATACGTGATTTATTCCATACGTGATATACAGGGAAACAACAGCGACGTTTCGCTCCTCCACTAGTGGAGGAGCGAAACGTCGCTGTTGTTTCCCTGTATATCACGTATGGAATAAATCACGTATTTTTCAACTTTAAGTCTGGAGGTGCTGCAGTTGAATTTTCTTTATCTAAATAGACACCTGTGGGTCAGGGTCAGCAGGCACAGCAAGATTTTTTCACTTGAGTGCTGCGTGAACTTTGCTTTTTCTAGATAAATAGATAGATAGATAATAGATAGGAGATAGATAGATAGAGAGATAGGAGATAGATAGATAATAGATAGATAGATAGATAGATAGATAGATAGATAGATAGATAGATAGGAGATAGAAGATAGATAGATAAATAGGAGATAGATAGATAGATAGATAGATAGATAGATAGATAGATAGATAGATAGATAGGAGATAGATAGGAGATAGATAGATAAATAGGAGATAGATAGATAGATAGATAGATAATAGATAGATAGATAGATAGATAGATAGATAGATAGATAGATAGGAGATAGAAGATAGATAGATAGATAGATAGATAGGAGATAGATAGATAAATAGGAGATAGATAGATAGATAGATAGATAGATAGATGATAGATAGGAGATAGATAGATAGATAGATAGATAGATAGATAGATAGATAGATAGATAGATAACAGAGTAGAATTTATCACCTAGTCTTCTTCAGTTGTGTTGCACACTTATACCATACATTTACATTCAGTCCGCTTTTTTCAATATCCTGATGAGTTCCTGATCACATCACATACTCAGCTCTGCTAAATCTATGAGCTTTAGGTTATTTATTTACTTTTCATATTAAATCTGCCACCCCCTTAAGCATCCTGTTTCATGTTTATTGTTATCTTTCTCCAGCACTTCAAAAATTAATAATTTAATGTTCTAATATCAGCTGTCATTTTAGCTCCGATCAGATTAATAATTCATCAGAGTGTTATCAAGCAAATGGGGTTTGCAAATTTTTTTTTTTTAAGCCGCATTTAAAGTCTCGACTGTGTCATTGTGATGCTCGGGAAAAAAAAAAAGATATCTTTTTATTACTTAACTTTAAAGGCGTCTTAATTGCAGATTGTCTATTGCAGAATCGCGCTTCATTTTCAGCGTCATAAAATGAATCTATTTTTATAGGGGCTTCTAACAAGTGACCTGCGAAGTCTCAGTCGCTGATGTGGAGTACTTACTAAGTAATGAATATGATCGGCTGATACTTTATAAATTGACGGGAAGTTAATTACTTCTGTTTAGTACTTTGTGAGCATCGTCTCGTGACTGCAAAATAAATGCGGCTTTAAAGGAACAAGAAGCTTTATGAAAGCATTAACATCTACCAGGCTAATAAAAACTGACTAGACTGCCCCCTATGGATACATGGGAATGATATCTCTAACTCCAGTCTTCACTTCTGAGTTTGGGCATTAGAGATCACATGGCTGGACTCCATCAAGATTCTCTTAGATCTATTCAATGCATCAATCCTATGCAGTACAGAACCAATGCATTTCAGACTTTGCTATGGCTGCTGGCGGGGTTGACACATCACGACCAAGGTCCCCGCTCAGACCAGGAAGTGGGGACTGGAAACCAGCAGACAGCAGACCCCAGTGCTGGAGGCTCTTTTGAAAAAAAGTCAGCCCGAACTTCTCCTTTAAATCTACTGGAACAGTTAGTGCACATTCACATGTACATCTGTTGCAAATCTAGAAATGTATCTATATTCGTTTACACAGCATCTTTAAGTGGTTACAGTGCAGTTACAACCAGTGACTCAAATGGGGTGTCTTATCTGTTCAGAGTTGTTCACTTTTCCTTTTCAACCTTTTCCCGGCCATGAACCCTCTCTCCAGAATCTGCCAGAGATATATAATAGTTAAGCCCTCTGTGCTCCTATATAGTTTCAAGGCCTTCCTGCCCCCTCCAGGATTCCCCTAGTATTATAGTTAACCTCTCCAGGGGGCCCCCTATTATTGTTGTTAACCCCTTACCTTTCCAAGAGGCCCCTAGTATTGTAGTTAACCCCTTCCCCCTCCAGGATGCCCCTATTATTATAGTTAATCCAACTTCCCCTGGATGCACCTAGTATATTAGTTAAACGACCCCACCCCCTTTTTTATGGGGATCCCTTTTATTGTAGTTCACCCTCTGTCCAAAGAAATGCCCCCAGTCAAAGTAATAATAAATAATAATAACATCCCACTCACCTTTCCTCCACTACAGAGCTGATCGGCCTCTTCATCCTCCTGCAGTCTTAAAGGGAACACTGGGTGGGGGTGTCTGGGTTTTCAACCCCGAATGATTGTTAGAATGAGTCCAAGCTAAGTATGAAAGTCTACAGGATTCTCTTGGGTCAGCGGCACAAAGAGCAAGGAGGAGCAGCTCTCATCCTGGAACTTCTCACTTCTGGTTCTATAGATTTGTTGGTTCTTTAAGCTCACACTGTGACTAATAAACATTGTGGCAAGTTCCTAGGGCATGTGTGGTTCCTAAGGGAAGAATATATGTACCCTGGGTCCCAATTCAAAATCTGTAAGGCTCCTCTCACCTTCTACTTGCCATGCATATAGTGGGGTCTTCTCATGTCTGGCGACAAGAAACAAAGAACAAGACGGTGGGTGAAAATATTGCCTCTACACCCTTCAAACCTATGACCCTCTCGAAAAGAGGACAACTTTTTTTTATCAGTCTTACTATGTCAGGTCTATTGTGTCTTCTCTAAATAGTAATACAATGTAGCAATACTTTCATTACTTTCATCAGATTACTTGCAAACTGCAGATGGCCTGACAAAAAGAGCTAAACATTGAGAGTCGGGATCAGTCAGGTACAAATGTCCCCCCAGATGTGTGTGTTCAGCTTGACCAGACCCCTATGCTTAACCCTTGTACATCCTGTTTACCTAGATTGTAAATGATTCATACAGTAAATGCTGCCGGAACGTTCGTATGGCCCGGTGCCATTGGCCAATGACATCTTCCCATGTAACACATAATATCATCGGCTTCTTAAGGGGTTGCGATGTAATGCTGATACTATATATTAGCATCTGACATTACACATCGTATATCTGTGACTCTAATGAAAGTCACATATGCTTAGAATTTGCTGGTTATACACAATACAGAAATTTACTGTCCTGTCGCAGCAGCGCAGCCAGACTAAGCACATCATTTACGTCCTGGGAAACAGAAATAAATGTTGGAATTTTTCTCTTGGTTTCATGTCAGCTGTTCCGTTGGAATCTAACATGACTTAAAGGAGTTTTCACTCTGTAAACATTTACGGCGTTTCAGCTCGGTTGTTTCCATTACTCCCAAAGACTTGAATGGAGAGACCAGCGCACATCTGTTGCTACTTCCATATTCAGTTTCTACCTGGTGGTAACAGAGACCAATGTTATCATGACTGGTGGGGGTCTAGAAGGTGGGATTCACATCTAAAAGACACTTATGGCATCTCCTTTGGTTGTGCGGGTAACCATGAATAGAATGGCGCTGTACGCGGGAACTGGGCCGCGGTTTAAAAAAAGGACTGTGGCACCGGCTTCCCTGTCCGATTCATGTGTAATTTTAAAGAGAGTGTACCTGATGGTACATCCTCTTTAAGCAGACAGATTACTCAAATTCATTAGATTACTACATTGCTGGCAATATTCCACACAGGCTGCAATTTACATTTGAACCACTAGTGGCCACTAGAGATGAGTGAATTTCAAGAGCAGGGACTTCTGTCAAAAGCAGAAGTCCCTGCTCCTAGAAGTACTCTGAGTTTATCTATGCATTCACACTGGTCCTGTTAATGTAGTGAGTTGGACGTTGATGTGTAAATCATTGGTGAATTCCTCTGGGCTGCTCAGCATACAGAAGTAGTGACTTCTCTTTTGACAGGTGTCCCTGCAACTATGTATTCACACTGGTATAGTACATGTAGTGAATTGGGCAGTGATGTGTACATTATTGTTGCTTATTTTTGGGCTGCTCAACGTACGGGCGGTCCTGCTCCTGTACGCTATATCTGAATGGTTCACTAGAATCTCAACAGTTTCAGATTCAAATGAATCTGAGTTTTCTGGGAAGTTTGGAACAAATTTGGTTCATTTTAAATTGAGCCACTCATGGGCTTAAATAGCAGAAGCTGTTTGAATGTGGTCCTCTACTCATATAATATCAACAACTCAATTTCATCAAATTGTCCCTTTGCATTTAGAGAAGTAATCCTATATTATTACACAGTGCTTCTCTGCTCTTACTGGTTGCCCCTATAACCCAGTTATGGCTTCACAAATCAAAATATAGTCCGAATGGATTATAGAGATGAGCGCAGTCGGCATGCTCGAGACCGTTTGCTCGGCATTTGATTACCAGTGGCTGAAGAAGTTGGAAACAGCCCTAAGGAGTCCTGGAAAACATAGATATAGTCATAGGCCATAAACTGTATCCATGTTTTTACAGACTCCCTAGAGCTGCATCCAACTTCTTCAGCCCCTGGTAGTCAAATGCAGAACAATGGGACTCTGTTTGCCATTGTCTCTATTATGTTATAAAGTCACATGCTTCTCCATATTTCCGCCCATTTAGAAAACAATGGATATTGCATTTAGAAGAAAGCAACATAGATTGTGATTCTTCTAATTGCACAAAGCAAAAAGCCTAATTCACTTGTATTATTCTACAGCATGGAGTAAAGTCTGCACAGCCTTCTTCCTACAGAACATTATTCTCAAAAGTTTTTTTCATATTTTGAGCTGGTAGAAATAATTCAGGAGGATAAGATTCAGGTGAAGTCTGTGATTTTCATTTTGGAATTCATTGGAGACTCACCCACCTCTAACCACATGTCCTCAGAGAGATCTCATATTCTTCCTATGTATAAGTATGCATTGGCTTAGCCCAAACCTCAGCTATTCCTAAACCAACTTTACACATGTGAGTGAAATATGGTGGATTCCATTTACCAGCCTGAGAAGTATACTATGTTCTCAGCCCTATAGGTAAACCTCTTGTAAAAAGAGTGCTTGCCTGGATGTTGACAACCCATTTATGTAGATAGAAAGGCGACTACCTCCTATTCACTTTAGACCATCTAGACCAAATCCATGACCCTTGATTCAATCCTGCAGCACTTTCAGGTACAGTGCTAAACATATTCAGGTTACCCAATAAGAAAGCTGACAGAGCCAACCAGGAATAACCTCCCTGTCCTCAAGGGCCCCATGACTGCCCATTAAACAAAGGTCCTAAACCTGTTACTGTTTATGAGTCAATCAGTTCCTTTCCAAACCAATATCACTGTGGATTTTCGTTTTGGTTAACTTACAATGTACAGTCCAAGACAAAAGTCCCTGCTCCCATACGTTGAGCTCCTGGCCCAGCAAGCATGTCCTGCCTAGAGCTAAGTAATTATGTTTTTGTCCCAGCATTTGTTAACTGAGTTGCCAGCCATACCCCTTCTGTTTGACAGGAGTCCCTGCTCCTGTACACAGTTTTCGTGCGGATCCCAGATCCTATGCTGGGATCCGATCCTATGTGTCCTGTTTCTGCACAATGAACCATGAGGCATACAGTATACAAAAGCATGGACTCCTATTTCTTGTATAGAAGTTCTTTTTTCTTGTATGAATCTGAATTGACTGTTAAAGGAGAAGTCCCACAGATCATAAAATCCAACAGTTGGCAGGGGCAGGGGGGAAACTGATTACAAGTACTAACTTACCTCTCCCTGTGCCCATGGTGAGTGGTAGGACCGGGGAGGCATTTTTCCCCAAGTTGTGATGTCGTTATGGAAAAGCCCTGTCCTGGCTGATGGACTGGCCGCTTAACCAATCAGTGGCTGGAGTGGCGTTCAGCTCCGGAAAGCCCGGCGGGCATGGGTAGAGGTAAGTTAATTCTTGTAATCAATATCCCTCCTTCCCCTGCCGGCTGCCGGATTTTATAATCCTTGGGACGTCTTCCTTAAAGCTGAATCTAATCTAATGGCTTTACGCTGTTTCTATATTTTCCAGGACTCCCTAAGCTGCAACGTGAGGAGTCAAATGCAGAACGTTCGGGTTTGGAGAACATTGTTGAACTTGGCATTTCTGCTCAGATCCTATTAACTATATGCAAATTGGTCTATGGAGCCTCAGGTATGTGTCTCAAAATACGTGACTAGCCACATATCCTTCCAGGAAAGGACCTGGCAAAGGGATGGCTCCTGTACGGAGACCACCAAAACCATCATATTAAGTGGCACCTTCAGTCAATATCCAACTCAATTAAGAGAGTGATGATATGACCAGGGAAACACCAAAGCCATGAATTCATCCTCAGACAGCTGTTTTGGGGTGTTGCCCCTCATTGTGTGGAGCAGGATTCTGGATAGGGGGGAGCATTGCCTAGTAGAGCCATATGGCAAACAGATCACTGATCTCAGGGAGACCAGCCAAAGAAGACATTGTTGGCTGCTGGTTAAAGCCTTTAATACGATGAAATCTTAGGTGCATTGCCCCCAGGGAAACATAAATATGCAAACAGGGCCACGGAGCCTTGGTCTCAGTCTCAAAACACGGGACTGACCGGGACCATTTACTATATCACCCTTTGATATTGGCTTTTCTCTAGTAATAGTTTTTTACCCTGGTATCAGCTTCTACTAATTTAACTACTTTCCTGATGCCCTTAGTGCCAGTAGCTAAAGAGCCAATATATAAGGCTCTGTTTCAGCGTACCCTTCCGCCGTGGAAGGTTATGCTTAAACTTTGGATAATTTTGGTTCCCCAGAGACTCTGTGGTCAATTCCTGTGACGTTGCACTAAAACACTAACGAAACGCCAAAGCTGTTAGAAGCCACGCCACCGGCTGGGGCGCACTCCCGGCTCAAACAATCATCACACTCAACGGTCCGAACCAGTAAATGGAAGTACATTTTCACATAGTAAGTGATTTTCCATTATGATTACTTTGAATGTGCCAGAATCTATGTAATGGAGCTTGATGTACATCATATATTTGAACTTTACCTTTATCTTGGGAAGTACGGGTCTACACCCAAACCAACATCCACAGTAGCGAGCTACACTTACCATATAAGTGCCAATCTGCAGTATACTAAACTATTTTGAGATATACCTCTATATAAATCATGATATATCTATATGAACCTCATGTACCACATGTCTCTATATGACTCCTATAAAGAACATAACTGCGCTAACAAGTGAAGACTTCAGAGATTGAAGCGATTTGTCATTGTTCACATTCCTATATTAGCACAATAAGTAATACAGTATGTTCAGGAACAGTAATTCTTTATGATCTTCCATTATATCAATATATTGATAATCAGTGGATACTTAATGGCCTCACTAAACACGGTAACAGAATTAATACGGTATAATAGATCATTTAGCTAACGGTAACTGATATTGGTTTTATGTACTGATGCTCTTAGCAGCTGCATTTGATAATATTGAATAAGTTTAGTAATTTATTATCAGGGAAGTTTATCACTAACAGCACATTCATTAAAAAAAATGCTAAGTTGCCAGAGTGCGCTATGGGCGGGACGAGTCTTCTGTGCTCTTTGTGCATATCCTGTATAGGATTAAACATATGGGAATCTTCATGCATCAAATGAAAGTCTAACATGCATTTTTGGGACTAAAATCTAAGGGTTTAATACTACAGCAGCATATAGCTTTGCTTACCTTTCTGCTCAGTTCTGAAACCACCAAAAAAACATTTTTTTTTTTTTTTTTTGGTGGTGTCTTTCTTCTCGAATGATCATTGTGCTATTTCAGCGATTGCTCACTACTACAATTCCTTAAATAATTGCTTTCCCTCAGCCTTCCATTATAGTCCTCCCACCCTGACTATTCCCCTCCCACAGCACCCCAGAGCTGCAGAACTGTAATATAGCACATCTGCAAAGGTTGAAGTATTCACTGCCTACTCCTCTGCTTGTGGCATTGATCAGCACAAGGCATCATGCTGTGTATGCACTTCATTGGCTTCATCCACCTTCCCTAAAGGGTTACAGAATGGATCTATGCAGGCAAAAAGTGTTAGGACATCTGGGGTAGTGTAATCACATCTCAAAAAACCATAAAGGAGTCCCCTTTGGGTGTATATGGGATGATTAGCGACTAAGTAGCAGGTTTACCCATTCTAGTAAGATTGGATACTCTTCTATGGGAGAGTTTTCTAGGCATGCTCTGTGCCCTGTGCAGGGAGGGGAAGGAATAAAGCTGTGGTTATCACCTACTGCAAATTACCCAATCCTGTTATATCTATATACTGATATCACCCTTCAATGAAATCATGTATGTGATGATAAGGACAGAATGGGAAGCATCAGCTTTTTATTAGGCTCAGTGGCCAGACTGCAAAATTCCATATTGATTTAAAACATGGTTGAACAGTTGCTCAGTACTACAACTCCCAGAATGCATTGCTGTCGTCAGCTCTTCATCACAGCCTCTCACGATGCCTACTCCTCTCCCTCGGCACTCCTGCAGTTTTTTTTTTTACCCAGAACATTATGCCAAACTCCACATCAGAATAGGAAGTGTCACTTTATTATTAGGCTCAGTGGCCAGATTGCAAACTTCCAGAATAATTTAAAACAGATGGTTAAAGGGGAACTCCAGGTAGAGGTTAAAAAAACGAAACTTCTGCAGAAGCATATGGCATTACTTACCTGTCTATCCCAGTTTTGAAACTACCAAAAGATCCATTTGTTTGGGGTTTTTTTTGTTCTGTATTGTGTTTCTATCCTTCTTGATTGAGCAGTTCCCAGAATGCAATGCTTTCCCTCAGCTGATCATCACAGTCCCCTACCCATCATAATCAGTAAAATTAGTGCTGCACCTGCTTCTGGCTGGTCAGAGATGGTGAATCACTCAGGGGATTGGGGATCCAGCCAAGCCTCCTGTGACATCACGCCCTGCCCCCTGTCTGCATCATCAGCCTGTGCTCAGCAAACACACACAATGTGAGACAGAGGCATGGAATATTTGTTTCCTAAGGGGGGAGAGCAGAGGGAGCAGGAGACAATGTGAATTGGCACAGGGGCCATTTTTTTTTCACTTCCTGGATTTCTATCAGCTCCCAGTGTGGCAGAACCGTACAGATACGGTAATACATTGTATAGACACATCTATATAACTTTTAATGTACTTTTAATAGAAAACAAGTTTTTCTTATCCGGAGTTCCCCTTTAAATAGAAAACTTGAAGGAAAAAAAAAATCAACAAAAATTTGTAAAATAATAATAGAAAGACATTCTCCGATGCCACATTTCCTTTAAATGCAGACTCCTCATACCAAGAAATATGACCCTACCTCATACAAAGTCAAGTTCCCGAATGGAATTCTAAAAAAAAGTTGCCGAAATCTATATCAAAACAGCCTCATGCTTTGAAGACCACTTTAGAAGTTTTTTTGTTTTCTCTTCCGTAGAAACGTTTGTGAAGAACCATCTTAAAATGCACTTGAACCATATAAAAACCCCATGCATTTTAATGGCGGGATGGGGGGCGCCAATGGCCACGACTGACCTGAAAACTGTGACAATGGGCTCTTAACTCTCGGGATGCGGAATATATACCGGCATCTGCTAAATTATGCACAGCACAAAATGTTTACAACTCTAAAAGGTACGGTATTAAGGGGTAAGTAACGTGCTCTAAAATGCATGTGGCATAAAGATCTGTATAAAGCGGATATAACCCTCCATTAATTAACCTTATTAGTGCATTACTGTAAATGAATGCCAAAAAATGCCTCTCATTTGCATTAAGATAGATTTTTCAGGTTGGCTGCATGATTTAATTAAAGAAGAGATTAAGAATCATTAAACAAGTTTCTCTACCTTGCAATAACAGAATTCATATGTGATTCAGGTTAACAAAAACACAGATGGTGACTGTGTAACCATTGAGATGCTGCACAAGAATTGAAATGATCCTATTAGTTCCCTGGAATGTACCGGAATTACTATGCAAATACATAGTACCGGGAGGGAGGACAGCCGGGGCTCCTTTGATCGTCATTGATTATGGTTTGTTTAGGTTGGCAACAAAGTCAACTTTTTTTTTTTTTTTTTCGAGGGAAACCTAAAGAGTTTTTGGAAGCTTTTCAAGGTTATAATAGGTGTGTGCGCTATTAGCGAGACCTATATATATATACAAAGCGTCACATGCGTCAGTCACATCAAAACCCTCGGCGTGATCAGTTCACCCGAAGTGTCATCGGAACAGGAAGTCTGGATCCTTAGCGCGGTGTCATGTGTTACTGATTAAAGAGTTAAAGCTGCGGCGCTCCAGTGCCTGCCGTTCTGGAAAGGATGGATTAAAAGACTTTCTTCTTGGGCCAACAAGGAATCTTTTTCTTCTGCGAGACGTTTCTGGGCTTTGCATTGTCTCACGGAACGCAACATTTTATTTTTCTTTAATCTATATGAAATGATGAGTCCATCTTGGTTTTTTGGATAAATAGTAGATTTTTATTGCATTTTATTGTTTTTTTCTCTTTCTTGTGGGGTCTTTGTAAGGTTCTGTTCACACCTGAAATTGCCAAATGGATTTATCTGTTAATAGGACCAGAAAATTTCAGGTGTGTCTGTGGCACAGGTTCTAAATCTCAAAGGGGTACTCAGGTGAAATGTTGTGGTTGTTTTTCCCCCAAAACCAACAGGTGACCAATAGTTATATAGATTTTTACTTCTATTTAAAAATCTCAAGTCTTCCAGTACTTATCGGTTGCTGTATGTCCTGCAGGAAGTGTTGTATTCTTCCCAGTCTGATGCTACCCCTTTTCCTGTCAAGAACTGTCCAGAGCAGTAGCAAATCCCCATAGAAAACCTCTCCTGCTCTGGACAGTTCCTGACTTGGACAGAGGTGGCAGCAGAGAGCACTGTGTCAGACTGAAAAGAATACACCACTTCCTGAAGCACATACAGCAGCTAATAAGTACTGGAAGACTGGAGATTTTTTTTTTCACAAATCACAAATCTATATAACTTTTGCCACTAGTTAAAACATTTTTTTCTCTGAAATACCCCTTTAAAGTGAACAAAGCCTAAGTGCTTACAGAGTCATAATATATATAAAGAGGACAGCTGCAGATCTCTGCCTCAACCTATATAGGGAAAGGGGAGAGGTTTTCCAGGATAAAACAATTTCTAACCTATCCTGTTATATTATGCTGTACATTCCATTTAAAGGGGTTATCCAGAGCTACAAAAACATGGCCACTTTCTTCCAGAGACAGCCCCACTCTTGTCTCCAGCTTGTGCAGGGTTTTGCTGCTCAGTTCCATTGAAGTGAATGGAGCGTAATTGTAAACCGCACCTGAACTGGAGACACGAGTCGTTTTGTCTCTGAAAGAAAGTGGCCATGTTTTTGTAGCAACTTGATAACCCCTTTAATGCTGGGAATAGATGTCCGATTTTAAAATCCCACCCTAAAGACTGTACATTTTTAGAAACTGAGAGATTGCAGGCAATAGATTCATAATCTGCTGATTAGAGTTGAGCGAACTTTCCAAAAGTTTGGGATCGCACAAACTTGAATGATTGACATTTGAATCCGGCTGCCTGGAGAAGGTGGATATAGTCCGAAACTGCCTGGAAGATATGGATACAGTCATATGCAACCCTGCCTGCATCCACATTCTCCAGGCAGCAAGATTCAAATCCAACCCACAAAGAGCCATTGTATTTAACAAGAAAATTTTAACTAATCTAAAGTCTTCTCTAAAAGAGATGTGAAGCCATGAAACAGTCCTGCCGTGTCCTCCTGTATGTAAATCAGAACGCTCACCAGCTTCTTGCTGACTAAAGTAAACACAATATAAAATAAGACTTCTTACCCTGAATCAGGAGATATAACTCTTATTCCAATCCACCACTCCATCGCTGAGTTTTATGTTTTAGAATTGTTATGCTAATTGGAAACTAAAGGCTACAGGGTCTTCTCCTGGACTGCAAAATTTCAGAGTGGGCATATACAGTATTTGTGGGCATAGGGATATTAGATAGGGGAGAAGGGACTGGACATTGCTGGGCTTTTGCAGCCAAGGGGAGTTAAAGCTAGTTTGCTGAAAACGTCAAAATCTCAGCGCTGGAGCGGTGGATTTAAATAAGTTATAGAATAAGTTATCTCCTGATTCTGGATTTTTTTTCATTTAAATATGGAGTTTATATATATATTTGTTTTTTACAAGAAAGTTTTTCTCCCTTGAAACAGGCTAATGTACTGAGACTTACACTGACGCATAGAATGCTCAAAGCCTTGTTTGCCGCCATACAGACACTGTGCACACTGCTTTGCAATGTGCACAAGGGCTAATATCCCTTTTTTTCCGAGCTTTCTCCATTTTTTTTATTATATAGTGACATCTCTTTAGTACAAAGGAACCCACAGTCTCATTTCTAGGGCTGAGTTATTTGCTAGAGAGCAACTTACCTTTGTTAAACTGTAATGTAATCGCCTGTGTAACATGTGTATCTCATTTACTTGTTGTACTGCCATAAAAAAAAAAAAAAAGATTAAAAGAGCAGAGAATAATTATAAGACATTAAAAAAAATAAAAAAATAAAAAATCTCCATCTCTCCCGAACTTGCCGTGGCTTACAGTACAGATACATCAAGGCGGAATTCCTCCGTTAACAGCCTGAGGGACGCGTTTCTTGCACAAACACAGAAGCCTTTCTAGTGAACAGGAGCCCTTTGTTCTGTCATATTGTAGAGAATTTAGCATCATCCTCTGAGTGCTTCATCCGAATCCCTTTCTTTTTCATCAGTTCTCTGTGAAGATGCTGCTGATGATAATATGGTTGCATGGTTTGATCGTTCTATCAACATCACATTACTGTGTAATCACTGCTGCACCATTGCCTATCTTTTACATGGCTAGCCAAGAGTGACAGAAAAATGCTAAACTGAATTAAATTGTAATTAGCACCGAGCTGCTCTTTGACTGGAGGAGAGAAGGAAAAAAATAAATAAAAAAAAAATAAACTGGATATATGAAGATAGTTACATGTGCAGAGATCATGGCTTTCCACCACCATCGCCATTTATTATAACTACGGGGAAGTGGAGACCTTGCTCCTCCACCATCCCCCTCTTGGCCTGAAGCTTCCTGTTGTCTTCCATCCATAGTAAGGTTGACTAAAGTCTACGACCCTTACAGGATATGTCACATGATCAGTTTGAATTTAACTAATTACTAGTGTCTAGTGAGCATGCTCAGTCTCTTGATAGGAGACAGCTCAGCCAATCAGCGGCACCAGGGGTGTCCAACCTCAGCCGCAGACCTACATTATATGCTTTATGCCGGGTGTGCTGAAGATTAAAGACCACCGCTGGGTGGGTAAGTATAATTCCCCCCCCAGTCTGGCCTTCAGGGGGTTAGAAGAGAAATCCCCCCAAGTTTGATATCTGCAGGCAGGCGAGGGGGAAAGGAATAACAGACAAGTTAACTCACCCGTCCCCCTTGTCTCGTAGAGCCATCGCCAGGGTCCCATTCACTGCCACTGGACGTCATCTTCTGCAGGAAACCAGTACCCGGCTCCTGCAGCAGCCAGGTCATGGCATGACTTGCTGCCGGCAAATCAATCACTGCTTGGCTGAACGGGCAATTGCTCAGCCAGGATCAGAGATACAGGACCCCGGCTGTGGCGAATGGAACCTACTGGCGCAACAAGGTATGGAGGGTGGGTGAGATAACTTGTTTGTTATTTTTACACCCACCCCCACCTGCCTACAAATTTCATAGTTATGGCTATGCGTCCCCACCTAACCCCTTGGGGGCCATAGTGTTCATGACAGGCTTTTGAAGGCAATTAGGTGTTTTACGGTGGTTTACAAAGTTCACTCATCTATATTTTCCTGTCCAGGCTCCCTTGGTGCACTCATTCTCCGGCACCCCCTGTAGCCACCAAAATCCTGTTCAGCCAATCACTGGGCGTGGCACTGCCCTGTCAGTCTGTGAGTGGGCTGAAGAGTAAATCTCAGGTTAAAAATAAAAAAGATGTCTCCAGTGGCAAGTGATCTATTGATCGATGCCATCATTCTCATCAGATGTGATCAACTTTGCTGGACCTCATGGGATCTGTTTACATTAGTCTACAACAGAACCTAAACCCACAAAGATTATCTGTTCCCTGAGTAGTTACCGAAAACAGACCGTATACTATTTTTTATGTAATTCAATGTAATAAAGGACAACTTCCACGTTTTTTTTTCCTTAACTAACACACATTACAAAGTTATATAACTTTGTAATGTGTGTCAGTCACCTGTCTGGAGTCGTTCCGCCTCTTTCTCCTCCCCATGTGATGTGATCCAGCCAATGAAAAGGCTGCCGGTGCCCACGCGCATTGGCATCCTTTTCACTCTCATTCATACTGTGCGACCCCGGAAGTGAGGACGAAGATGAATATGCGGACGAGGTTGATGGGGATCGCGGCTGGCAGAATTTTTGAATGGCTATCGACTTAAGAGGCATGGTGAGTATAGGGTCTGTGGCTGTTAGTGTTTTTTTTTTTTTTTTTTGCTGACGCTGGAGTTGTCCTTTAACTGTGCACAGTAAGCTCCTAAGCGCCCCCTAGAGGTGACTGCAGACCTACAAAATGGTATCATTTAACTTTATGCCTATGTAGGGAATATAAAGCCCTGTTTTTTTAAAATACAGCTCCCAATCACTATATTGCTGGCTGCTACAGTTTTTTTAGACTTTTATGTTGTCTTTACCGTTGTATTTTACATTTTAGCTGATGTGTTCACTTTTACCTGTATTTATTATAAAGCAAAGGACAGAAAAACAAGGGGGGATGTAATGTGAGTTGCGACTCTCGCTGTAAGATGATCATAAATGAGCAGAACAGCTGTCAGGACCGTGCTCTGATACAGAATTAAGGTAGGAAATCAAAATATTCTGGAGATTTAGAGAAACAACACATTAACACTGCAATAAATGAGTAGAAGATCTGTGTTATGCCGTCTGTAGGAGGGAGCGCTCCCTATGGGAGATGTCATTTATACTGTCATAAGCTGTCATAGTGGGAGAAAATAACAAAAACAGGTGCGATTTGTATTACAGTGTGCTAATAACACGATTCAGTGTACATGGTGTCTGTAAGTTTGGGATGTACATAGTTATATAGTTTTGCTATGTTCACACACTGTAGGAGACCGGCCGTTCCATGACCTGGCCAGGTCACGGAATGGCCAGCCTCTGAAAAGATGATCTTTAGTGCCACAGAGTTATTATGCTGACAGGGTTTTCTGCATCCACTATTCACTGAATAGCGGCCACAGAAAACTGACATGTCAGTTTTCTGTGGCGCCGCAAAAGATCCTGGCCGGAACTTATACTATGTGTATACGCTCCGGCCGGGTTTCCATAGAGGGCAGGTAACGTATATTTTCGTATTAATCAACAACAATGGCTGTACTTTTACAAAAATATACGTTGTGTGAACATGGCCTAAGTTTAAAAAAACTGGATGTTATAACGCCAAGTGATACAGTACCGCTGTGGCACTTCTCACGTGGTTTGAGTGGTACACTAGCTCTCCCACAGTCCCAACAAACAAAATTATATAGCAGTAACCCCTTCCTACAATGTGTTGATGGTGGACATCAGTCACAAAGAGTCGGGGGAAAACTTTAAAACTTTTCCTGAAATTTCTTTAAGGTGCGATACAGGAATATAGTAGACAGTTCACACTGCAGGGTTGGAGTTTAAGTAGCAGTTGACACAGGGTTTCCACTAGAGGATACTGTCCAGTGAATCCAACCTTGCTATGATAAGACACACGTAGGGTGGATTCAGGACTATTTGGCACCAATGTTATAGCATGTAGGAGCTGATTTTGGTGTTAACTGGAAAAGGACTCGGCAAAAGCAGTGTGGACCTTCGGCAATTCGCAACTTCTCCAACCCCTGGCTAGACTTGCAGTACCTCTTTACTTTTCAGGACATGACTGGAAGATGATGGTCCTCTCAGTATGGACAGACTGGTTCCCTCAGTGGTAGTCAAACCCTTGGTGTTTTAGCATTGCATCTTCATGTGGACAGGAACACACAGGATCAGTCAGCAGCTCATACTCCTCTACCACACTAGACTGAACTTTGGATTGAACTTCACACATGGCCCTCTCCACCCCTACATATAGAGTCAAGGGGCTGCTTGCTGTTGGTCAAGAGAAACCTACTTGATGTGACTAGTAAGCCCATTGCCTCAGGTTAATGAGTACACTAAAGTAAGGCCCTGATAGGCCTAGAGAAGGGAGGAACCCAGGCGGATCATCTCCAACAAGCAGGTATCAGACTTGCATGTGCTGAACACAGAGTTAACTGTTAACCCTTACACCTCCTTCAGCATATGCTACCTGTCAGTGAATAGAAACAACATTACAATACAAAAAAAAATGCAGTTTAACTCAATATACTTCACACATTCCCTGATATTGTGAATAATGCTTCATTATAAAGCATGGTAACACAAAAATAATACAGTATGTAATTTGAAAACATGCTTTATATCACTGTTGATATCTACTGTTGATTTTTGTAATAACAGCGACACTTTAATGTATAACACAATATTTCTATTCAGGGGTTTAACAAGTGGAACCCATCTCGACATATACCAAACTTCTTGGCCCCAGTGCAACTGTATTGATATCTTTAGTCGAGGGCCCAATGACCAGTATATATATATATATATATATATATATATATATATATATATAGAGAGCAGCAGGAGTCAATAAAATGCATCACACATTTCATCCATAACTCTAAACTTACTTGTACGTATAGAGATGTAGCCAAGCCTGGCTGCTAACTCTGTATCTGCATAGAATTGCATAAGGTACAGATGTAGCAGAGTTCACAGAGTTGTAACTAGAGGCATTAACCCACCAAATCTGAGTGTTAGTAGAGGGAGGGATTCTTCTGCCGTACGTATTCCCTTTTTCATTCGCCTAATAGAGCTGTTCTCTCTTTCTTACTCTACGTGGACAGAGATTTCCCATCTGTTACAGGCTTGGGTTGCACACTACATATAGATGACATTACAAACATCTGTACTTATTACAGTTCTGGATTCTCTTTGGATAATTCTCTTTGGACAAATGTGTCCGGGTGATTGACATGCCGCAGTCTCGGTCATTTCAAGCATTGCTTGGATTCATGTCTTTCATCAGTCACTGAAGCTTCCACGTCACACTGGAACATACTAGACGCTATGAGCATGAATGCCAACTGCGTGAGCACACAACATATTTGCTGGGGACTCCATTAGTCTTATGGTGACCCCGGGGGGCTGGGCATGAATTCTTGCCGAGCAACTAGTGTCTTACGGGACAGTCTATATAAAACATATCAGTCAAGAAACATTACAGCTGAGCGCACTTCATGTAACCGAAAACTTCCATACCATTTTATTTCATATACAACATCTCACAAAATTAAGTGCACCCCTTATGTTCCTTTAAATTTTTTACTATATTTTTTCCTGGGACAACACTGAAGATGTAATACAAGGTAAGGCTATGTTCTCACTACGCATATTTTCATAACACTACGGCCATTGTTGCCAATTGCAACAACGACCATGATTAATACGTAAATATACATTACATTGCCGTCTATGGAATCCTGTCCGGAGTGTATACACATAGTATACACTCCGGTCAGGATCCCTAGCAGTGCCGCGAGAAACTGACGTGTCAGTTTTCTGCGGCTTCTATTTAATGAATAAAAAACCCTGTCAGTAGCCGTAGAAAACCCTGTCAGTGCGCACTATGGAGCGAGCGACTCTGGTCGTACGCTCCATTGTGTGCAGTGGAGAGTCCTAATGCGGGCATGCAGGGATGCGCCCGCATCAGAACTCAGCAGCACAAAAGATTATCCGATCCGGTCAGTACTGCAGTACTGGCCGGGATGATCTTTTCTGAAACCGACCATTCCATGACCCAGCCGGGTCACGGAATGGCCGGTCTCTTACGAGGTCTGAACATGCCCTAAAGTAGTCAGTATACTGCTTGTATAACAGTGTCATGTGGTGTGTGCTCCTAACTCAGCACACAGCCATTAAAGGGATATTTCAGGAAAAATAACTTTTCCCTTATCCACAGGATAGGGGAAAAGCAAGAGATCAGGGGGCGTGACCTTTGTATCGCCAGTCGATCTCTGTTTCAGGCCCCAACTGTATTATGAATAGAGCTGCAGGAACGGCATGTGACCCAGGTACGGCATGTGACCTGAAGCTCTATTCATTGCTAAGGAGCGTCAAAAAGAGCCAAGTACGCCGTTACAGCTCCGTCGGCTCCATAGGTCACGTGCCGTACCCACGGCTCTATTCATAATACAGAAACCGGGGATCCATATGGAGATCGGCGGGGGATACAGAGGTCGAAACTCCCACAATCTGCTTTTCTGGAATACCCCTTTAATATCTTAACCCCTGCCAAAAAAGTGAGTACACGCCTAAGTGAAAATGACCAAATTGTGCCCAATTAGCCATTTTCTCTCCTCTGTGTAATGTGACTTATTAGTGTTACAAGGTCTCAGGTGTGACTGGGGAGAAGTAAGAATTGTTACTCTACATAAAAATGGCGTAGGCTATAAGAAGATTTCCAGCACCATGACACTGAGCTACAGCATGGTGGCCAAGACACTACAGGGGTTTAACACTCAGAACTCAGAGAATGCTTCGCCATGGTCAATTAAAGATATTGAGGGAGATTTATAAAACATGGTCTAAAGTGATACTGGCTCAGTTGCCCCCGGCAACCAATCAGATTATTTTTCCAAAGAGTCTGTGAGGAGTGAACGGTGGAATCTGATTGGTTGCTAGGGGCAACAGCCAGTTTTACTTTACACCATGTTTGATAAATCTCCACCATGGAGTGCACGCGCTCAGCGTCATATCTATAGGTTGTATGGGTTCTGCCAGCATTGCTGCAGAGGTTACAGGGAGGCCAGCCTCCAGTAAATCCGGCCATGGAAAGTGGGCGGGGCTTTTTTTTTTTTTTTTAGAATGGAGTAGGAGTACGCCAGTCTTGATGAAGTCCTCAAAGGTCTCCAGCAGAACATTGCCCATCAAACTGCCCCCGCTGGCTTGTCTTCTTCCTATAGTGCATCCTTGTTCCATCTTTTCCCCAGATAAGTGAAACACACCGTCCGACAGTTACAAGAGTGTTTTCTATTTTCCAATTAAATCATCATTCATATCATCATCTCTAGTTGTGGTCATCTAATAGTGAGTTAGCATCTTGTGGTTCTGATATTCAAATGTGCTTGTATGATTTTTCTTATGACTGCTTGCTGGTCACCCTTTTCTGCTCTACAATAAGTCCTAGGGGTATCTGAATCTGGCCATTAGGACCCAGTAAAGGCAACTGCTATTGCTAAATCCTATTCAGAAGTCAATAAAATTAAAGGGGTACTCTGAGCATTTATATGTCGTGACACACCACAAATAATAAACAACCCATGCTCACCCAACACACTATCCCGGGGGTTAATCTCTGATAGCTTAAGGTCCCTTACTGAATGCTGTATCACAGTCACTTTTTATTATATTGGAAATATATGCCCAGTGTACATGAGCAAGTACATGATATAGATTCATACAGGAGCAGGGACTCCTCTCAAAAGACAGAGGTCCCTGCTCCTATATGAATCTGAACCAGTCACCAAATCTAAATCAAATTTGACGTTAAGTTCTAGCAAACTGCATGCCCTAGGATTGGACCTAATATTGGTTTAAAATCAAGACTAGAACTCATAGCTCAAATATCTTTTGCAATGATACTTCTTTCCAGATATGGTCACCGCCCTTCCTTCCAGGGCCCCATGCTTTATGACACTGCTGCAAAGCAACACAATAACAGGAACAAGGGATTGAACTATATAGGGGTAAGTGACATGATAGCACTTTGTACCAATAATACAGCAATCAAATCCTATATTTGTATGCAAACTGGCAGGGATTCGAGGCGCTGAGCACGGCGCTCCAAGCTGTCTTTAGAGGTAATTTGAATCATGCTTGTTTTAATGGCAGATTCCCCTTAAATTTGTTCTTTGGTAAACCATAATTAAAGTTGCATACTTCATCTGAATGTTTACACTTGTCCTTCAACACATGAAAATTGCCTCTTTCCCGGTTCCACTTCAAGAAGAAAATCCTTGAGCTGGTGGTAACGTGCACTGTGACAGCTCCTCATTTCCACTGCCGCTCTTAAGAAATATTTCATGTCTGAAGAATCTTTTTGTTTGGAATTGTGGGTCGTTGTGGCACTAAAAGAATGTACCAGAAAACAAATATGTTAATGGCAGACATACCATCCTACAAGGCCAGCGAATAGCTGGAATTGTTCAAGGGTGTGCACGCTGAAACCACAACCAGTATCTGTGTAATAGATATAGGGCACACCGAGGGGAACCTGATGGCACCTCAACACGCCACTGGGCACTGATATATGCCCTCTAATAATCTGCTTTGCTTACCACCGCATTGCAAAACCATTGCTTGCTGTCAGTGAATTGATGCAGGCTGAAAGTCTGTCCAAATCATGTCCTGCCTGGTCCACAGTACAAAGCAATGGGGGCATTGCCATTCATATAATTTATATCGGGGCTGACAAACTTGCTGTTGCAAAATTATAATTACCATGATGCCTGCACAGCTAAAGCTACGGCTGTCCAGGCATGATGGGAATTGTAGTTTTGCAACAGCTGGAGGGTCGTGAGTTTGACGGCCGGCCCTAAATGACAAAGAAGGATATTTTACAGGTGAACAGGTGAATATGTTGTACCTTCATCAAACTAAGGCTATGTTCACACAGCGTAAAAGTACGGCCATTGTTGCAATCAGCAACAACGGTCGTACTTTGTACGAATAGCTACGCTGCATGTTCTTCTATGGGATCCCGGCCGGAGCGTATACACATCGTATACGCTCCGACTGGGATCCCAAGCGGCGCCACAAAGAACTGATATGGCAGTTTTCTGCCGCCGCTATTCATTGAATAGCGGCCGTAGAAAACCATGTCAGTGCACACTGTGGAGCGAGGGGCTCCGGCCTCTTGCTTCACAGTGTGGTATGGGAAGTTCTGATGCGGGCGCGCGCCGATGCGCCCGCATCAGAACTCTACAGCCATAAAGATCATTCGGCCTGCACTGCAGTACCATCCGAGATGATCTTTTCAGAGACCGGCCGCTCCGTGACCTCATACGCCATGTGAACATGGCCTTACAATGTAAATATATAGGAATATATAGGCTTGACCGAATACATAAAGTGAATAGCAAGGTTCAATAGTAATAATATTGCCGATATTACATTGCATAGTACATAGTGGTATTTCGGGTATATGACCATGTATGGTACTTTAGCCTAATTTCTATAGAACTATACATTGTATCTTTCCTCTATTATTGTTTCTAGAAATGTATGAATAAGTTGACAACTGGGTGTTGCAAGCCGCCTGCAGCTGTTCCAACTGTGATGTCACGTACCAAGCTGAGTGGCTGCCCGCTCATCCAATTAATGACTGGGGCAGGAAACAGCTCTAGTCATTGACTGGCTGAGCAGGTAACCACTCAGTTGGGCCGTGATGTTGCAGCTGGAAGAGCTGAGTACATGACGTACCTGGTTTCCAGATGAATATGACATGTGGCGGCCATCAGCGAGACCTGGTAACAGCACTGCAGAGGCACATGGACGGATGTTCCTGCACCCCCCCCCCTTGCATTCTGCTTTTGTTTTTTTTTATAATTTCACAGGATTTCACCTTTAAATGAGGCTTCACGGACTCTTTTTGCTACATCGCGGCTGTGCTGTAATAAATGGCATTGGTTTTGTATCTGAGGCCGTAATATACACCGTAGCATTCGTTCCAGACCCACATGCACATCCTAACAGTTCCGCGTTTCGCGATGCATGACCGATAAACTTTGCTTTCCCAGACGGAGAGAGAGGCTTGTAATGCATGTGCCCGGTCATGTCTGCAGGAAAACCGCTGCCATGTTGGAACGACATATTCTATAGAAGCTGAATTATTCATGCCTAAAATTGCACAGCCTCGGAACACCTGTTTTCAATCATGTAGAATGTAAAATCACTCATTACCCTACAAGAGGCTCTACATCTCAAGTAATCAAATGACATTGAAATAGCAGAACAGGTGCCTGGCAGGTGGATGCGGACAGATGTTTAGGGCTCGCATGCCTTCAATGTACAGGTGTGCCGACACTGTTCTCAACCATATAATTACTATTTAAGTGTGCAATATGTATTCCATATGCAGTTTATATTCCAAGTTACTGGTTTCGCCTTTGCCGTACATCTGTGTAATTGCTGGCCATACATCAGCCAGAGATATCGCTTAGGTCCCGGGGCCTCGCACTCTTCACTAGGAGGCTTATAATGGGATCACTGTTCCGGGCATCAGGAAAGCTGCGCTACTTGAAAACAAAGTCTCCACTAAGGCGAAGGAACACGTTGTACTGGACGAGGACGTCAGACTATTCCCTGCTGAAAACCATAAGAAGCCTAAGCTTTTAGGTGGTAGTTTCTACCCATATTGTATAAGCATATCTTATGTATTATATATATGCACAGCAGCTAGATGGAAGTTGTGCCGTACATTATACAGATATTAGACCCTGCCAAGGGACTTCTCTATACATTTGTATAGAGTAAAAGGTAATGGATGGTATCGAAAACAGCATTAAATGATTTTTTTTAGGTTTTTGTTTTGTTTTATAAGTTTATTAGTTTTATTTTTGTTTTCTTGTTTTGTTTGTGCTGCAGAATTTATGGGGGAATCAACCCTAGTGATATCACAGCTTTTGACACACCCATCTGTGATGTGTGTCATATGTTCTGGAGACTTAGGTCCCTATTACAAGAGACGGCCGTTACGGACGATAATTGTCTTGTGTAATAGAAGGCAACGATCAGCCAACATGAACGATGCTGAAAGACAAACGACTAATATAACAGCAATCTGCTGCCGTCACTCCTTGGAATAGGAGCAGCGGCAGCAGACAGCTGCTATCTGCTATGGGCTGCCCGGGCGATCTAATGATCGCCCAGGCAGCCCTCCCTACTCGTGTGTAATAGCGCTTGTTTGCTCTGTGTAATAGGGGCTTTAAGCCTTATTCACACATCCCGTAACCTCTGGATCTGTATTTCGGTATTCGAGTTAGTGCACATTGTTGTCTATTGAGCTATTCACATAATCAGTAGATTACATGGATGCAAACCAATCCTGAAAAAAAGTACATGTCCCAGTGTGGACCTAGATTTTTTGCAGATTCTCTCATAGAAATCAATGGGTTTTGTTATTTTCTGCAGATTGTAACCTTGTGTCATACACCACTTCCTGCAGGACATACAGCAGCTGAGCTGATAACTACTGGAAGACTGGAGATTTTTAAATAAAAGTAAGTTACAAATCGGTATGGCTTTCTGGTACAAGTTGATCTAAAAATAAATAAATATATAAAAAAAAATGTGGGGAAGTACCCCTTTAATAGGGTGTTGTATGGGTTTCCATACTGTACAGCACAGGTGAATAAGAGGCATGTCTGGTATTGGCTAGTGTGTAATGGTCTCTTCGTTGAGTAGGTAGATGGGTTATTAGAATATGGGTCTCCACTGCTCAAATAAAGATAGGCCATAGAAATGACAGTATCAGAAAACCATTTTACTGCCATATTTTTACTTTTTCATTTATTCAGAGGGAAATGCTCCTTAAACCTTTACATCTACTAGAATCTAAACTTTTTCCAATTACTACTTTACTTTCTTTATATTCTGCTGTCTGTCAGGAGGTGACATAATGTTCCCGGCGTCTCTCACATCACTGATGTATAGGCCTTCACCTAACAAGCGCCGAGCGCTGTCCTTCCAGGTGATGCTTTGCCCTTCATTGAGGCATCTTTCAGGTTGTATCAAGGTGATGATGAGCGACCGTTGCGGATTCTCGCTGTAGACTTTCTACTATATCGTTATATCCCTCCTGATGACAGATTATGGGAGCCAGCCGCCGCACTCCTTCCACTCTAACGCAGGGCAGCGCAGATCAAGGCTGGAGGTGACGGTGAGGCCAGATTTTCAAGAGTTTTCTAATTAGCACATCCTCCTATTATTATCTTCCCCTTAATTAGCAGCAACGGAGGAAACGCGGTTCAGTAATTCCTTGATAATTTCAAGTGCCTAGAAGTCTGAGCTTCTCCGGCATATGGAGGATCTTTTTATAAAAAAAAACTGGGGGATTTCAGATCAAGCTGGTCATTTCTGTAGTAAAAGACTGAAAGTGGATGAAATGTTATATAGGCGTATATGTGGTGTCCAGCCAAGAGATATCGGGGTGGGCAGAGCCTGCAAAGTGGCTGATAAGCGTTTCACTAGGGTCGGCCAGGGCCGTTTCTAGCACCGTGCCAGCCAGGTGATGGCACAGGGTGCCAACAGCTAGGGGGCGCTGTAATTTGTAATCATCAATCAGTAACAGTGTCCACCACCACTGCGGCCACTGCGCAGCGCCCCACCACCATCCCATCCTTGCACATGGCTCCCGCCCGCCATGTGTGCTGATTCAGTGGTTGCTGTCGGCTTGATGTTAGCAATGTGCGTTGCATCCGGGGCGGTGGGGGTGGGGTGCTGCATGTTGGTGGTGGAGCATGCCTTGCGATCAATAGCAACATGCCCCTGTTGTAAAGAGGGGCTTGCTGGGGCCGCAACACTGGAGTAGTGAATTGCTGGTACAGGCTGTGTTTCAGACAACCTGCATCGGAAGCTCTTTGAATAGATGCTGAGTGGAGCTCCAGGTGGAGAGGCCAGCTGCTGGGGAGCAATGGGACAGGTGAGTATGGGGGTAATGACTGGAAACTGGAAGAAGTTTCCCAGGAATTGATCCAGCTTTCCCAGGCACCTGGAGAGGAGTGGTACGGAGTTCAAAGGCAGCAGGCTGACAAGTCGATGGCTGAGCCTAGCGAAATGCTTTGGTTCACCAGTTCTGTAAATTCACTCATCCCTAGTAGCTGGGTATAGTAGTGCCCAAAGGGTTCCGCAGATTATCCCCTATTCCATGGGCTTGACAATTGTTGGGAAGGAGCACAGGTGATTCCCCCTGGAAGTTGAGTGTTCCTAATGTTATGTTGCAGTGTAAGGCTCTGTTCACACATTGTATGACACCGGGTGTTCCGTGACCAACTCGGGTCATGGAACGGCCGGTGTCAGATAACATCATCCCGGACGGTATTGCAGTACCGTCCGGATGATCTTTAGCTCCGATGATTTCTGATGCGGGCGCATCAGTGTGCGCCCGCATCAGAACTCCCCATTGCACAAAATGGAGCGCGTGGCCGGAGCCGCGCGCTCCATTTTGTGCACTGACAGGTTCTCTGCGGCCTACATTTCAGATTTAGCGGCGCCGCTAGAGATCCCGGCCAGAGCGTATACTATGTGTAATGTAACATATATTTTTGTATTAATCGCGCCCGTTGTTGCAATTGTCAACAACTGCCGTACTTTTACGAAAATATACGTTGTGTGAACATAGCCTAAGACCAAATGCATAGTCTTAGATCGGGGGTGTCAAACTCACGCCCCTTCAGCTGTTGCAAAACCACAATTCCCATCATACCTGGACAGGCAAAGCTGTAGCTCTAGCTGGTAGTTTTGAAAATCCTTGTGTTGTGCCCAGCACCAAAGTATTTGGTGGGGTGTTTCTTTAAACCCATATATAAGTGAATCGAGTGTTTGTGCAAGTCTAGAGTATTATACATAAGGTGATACTGAATTGTGGAGGTCCGACATCCCAGAATGCCCTCATTATTAATAGGAGTAACCCCTGGATAATTAACCCTGTGCTTCCACGTCAATAACCTCCTCTCTTATCCTGACAGCCGACCATCCCAGGTGAGGTGACATTTCTAGGAGGAGAAAGACAAAAGACTGACAGTGTTTCAAGAAGGAAATAGACTGTGAACAAATAAAATGACCTGTCTGAATGTAAAGCATTTTCTGGGGTATAGTAACACCACAATGGGAGCATGGGGCACAGAAGGCATCATTGATATTCCTATTAGGCAATACTAGCTTACTTTAAAGTCTATGGAGACCTTATTGTAGTTCTATATGTCTCGGATTTCATACGTAAGAATATATTAGTATTGCATTGGTTGCCCGATTCTGAGCTATTGTTTCCTAGAAATATCGCTTGACACCGGACCTCCATGTGTCTCCATATACAGCTCTGCTTTGTCTATGAGTAGTGATTGGCAAACTTACAAAATATTCGGGTTGGTCAGAACCCGAACACTTGGCATTTGACTCCTAGTGCCTGCAGAAGTTGCATGCTGCCCTAGGGCTGCCAGGAAAACATGGGTACTGCGTATGGCGGTATCTATGTTTTCCAGCACTTCCTATGGCTGCATCCAACTACTCCAAGTGCCGAGCCAGTGCAAACTAGTCAAGTGCCAAGCATTTGGGTTAGGATGCGCCCAAACATTCGGTAAGTTTGCTCATTCGGTAAAGTGATGATTTTACTGAATATCAGGTGAGTCCTTAAGTCAACTGGTGTCAAAAAGTTACAGAGATTTCCAAAACTTATCAACTTCTGTATGTCCTGCAGGAAAAAGTGTATTCTTTCTTGATTAACCTTTCTTAGGGGGATTCAGGGGTTTAAGAAAATTGTGTCTGCACACCCCCAGAGTCTCCCTACGGAACTCAGGTCAATGATTGTTTTGTATATATTTACTTATGAACGAAATGGAAACGTGCTGTGATATGTAAATATACACATTACAAGCTGGCGGGGCAGAAAGCAATAGACAAGATACCTGCGTATGGTTATTGCTTTCTACCTTGCCAGCTTGCTTTGTGTATATTATAACAGCATGTTTTTGTTTCAATGTTGCTGTTTTCAGTTTCCAACAGCAATATTGGAACAAAAACATGCTGTCATAAGTAAATATACACAAAACAACCTGGCAGGGTAGAAAACAATTGGCATATACAAAGATCAAGTCTATTCAAAGTTAGCATACAGAAAACTAATTTCTTGCAACGCTTAATTCCCTAAAATAATAAAGATTATATTACTTTAAGGGATTAAACAAGTTTGGGTTTATCCTTTGCTTGAACGTTTGGCGAACCTGTTGAACCGTCAAAAAGTTCGCTCATCTCTAGTGATGATCCTTTGGGGGGTATGCCTCATTGCTTTCAGCATGTCATGAAAATTTCTATTCTAGATACAGAAGGTAAATTCACTGTTACCCAGCTTGTCCCTGTATATCTACATGCAAATACTATATTATCAGCATCGGTTTCATTACAGCACTCGAGCATCGTTTCCCAGGATTTGGGTTTTATTATACATTATCATTGAGAACTGTTGTTAGAATTCTTTAAAATTGGAGTTTAAGAGTCTGGAAGAGATCAGTGAGTTAATGGTGCCGGTGGATTTAATGAAGCTGAAGGTGTGTTTTGCAGCAATAAATGCAGTTTCCACCAGGAGCCGGCGGTGCTAAAATCTGTAAACCTGCTGTCACTATTCCTGGTAACCTTGATAAAAACACATTTATGTGACTGCAACTCACCAAGCCGTCTGAGGAAAGAGCATTCCCTGCCTGTCTCCTCACTGTCTGCAAGTCATCGGCTTAGAAGATTGCTAGAAGTTATAAACCTATTCATGGATACAATGCAACCAGCTCTCCCATAGGTGAAAAATCCTAATAACGAATGCAAATATATTGTTTTGGTATCTGGCACTCACAATGGTGGTTGCTCCACCACCTGGGACCATTCAGCCGCATTTACATATAGGAAAATATATAATCCATGCTTAAAGGGGTAGTTTGGGGGAAAAAAACCTCTTAAATTAAATGGGACCAGAAAGTGCCAGAGATTTGTTCCTGCAGGAAGTGGTATATTTTTCTGCTCGGGTAAAGTTGATCATATAACTTCATATAACAGTCATCAGATTTTAAAGGTGTATCTCCCACTCACTCGAGTAAACAATTTTTGTTCTATTTTTATTGTATAAATTGTCCCTTAAAGGGATTTTTAAACAAAATATACAAAAATTTGAAAAAAAAAAATGAAAAAAGAAAAATTGGAAAAATACAATAGGTTTCTGCAAAACACATTAGAACTCCAGCAATTGCCGGCATACTGACAGAATTCTAATGTATCTTGCAGAAACCCTTTGCATTATTTGCTCTAATTTTTATATATTTTGTTTAAACATTCCAGGGACAAAAAAAGAATAGAATGCTGAGCGGGGGGCACCTGGTTAAATGCTTGAGCCACCCATTGAGTTCAATCAGGTTCGTTACTCAATAATGAACAATAAAAATAATGATCACTCGGACATATTAAGGCCCGCTCAACATTATTGATCGACCATATTTGTGTTTTCCTGAAAATAAGACCTAGTAGAGGTTTTGCTGAATTGCTAAACATAAGGCCTCCCCTGATACTAAGACCTAGCAACGTTTTTATCTCAAAGCATGCCCGCCAAACAGAACACCAGGGCATGCAGCTGTGATTCTTTTAGCCCGCCGCCATTGTCCCCTACCTTAACCGTCTGTTGCAGAGCAGCTGCATGAAGGACATGAAGACCGTCATCTGCCGTCAACCCTGATGTTCACTTCCCTGGCTGTCACTTGTAAATTCGCAGGCAAGGCATCAAGAGGCCCTTCGCCTGCCGCCATCCTCTTTGTCCCCTACCGCCACAGTCTGCCGTTATCCCCTTGTCTGCCCCCTTACCGTACGCTGTCCCTCCTGTGCTGTTTGAGTGTGCTGTAATGAGCTCCCCCTGGTGGGAGCGTTTCTTTGGGGGAAACAGGGTAATATGAGCGTTCTAGACCATACAGGAAGCCCAGAGATGGGGTAAAAACAGAAACCAGGCCTTATGGTACCTCCTTTTTGCATCATTAGCCTCTTTTCCACAAGAAACGGGCACCCTTACACCCTCACATTCCAATCTTGCTCCATCCCTATAAATAAATACGTTACACCATTGACGTTTTGCATTAGAGCTGCATGAGAAATCATTCCTCAAACTTCTAATTATTATATGTTTTAGTAATATTTTTTAATAGTGTAACACAATGCAATATCCCAGCGAACAGGAGCCTCATTTGTGAGAAGTATCAACTTTTAATGAGAGGAAAAAGCCTGGCGGCAATGACTCGTAATGTGTCCTCTGGGCTAAACCCTGCGCCGCGCAGGTTCTAGTCAGGACAAATTTAGCTAAATGGCACTTGCGAGTGATCATGTGAGTGAAATCTAACGGGGAATTAATCTCCGTGAAAGTGTAAGTGAGCTAGGTAAGATGGGCTGAAATGCGATTATACCATTCTATTTAGGAAGGTAAATGCTGCATGTATTTTTCATGTCTCAGTTTAACCACCTGAGCCCTTGCTGGTAATGTGCACCTAGGAAAACAAATGACGCCCTTGTTTGCCAAGAAGTCGTGAGCGCACAGCATTATTCTCTCCAAACTGGATTACAATGATGCCGGGGACGTGTGGGGATGGAGAGGACGGCGGCGGGACGTAAAAAGGGGCTTTATGAAAATAAATACCAATGTTTCTTTATGATAATGTCTCCTGGTATAGGAGCATCCATCTTGTCATATCCACAGGTGGAAGAGAACGTGCAGTCATCTAATGAAATCGCCGGCTTCTAGATTTAGCAGAGATGAAACGTGTGATGCTTTAGAGATATAATATAATATAATAATATAAACAAGCACATTTGCATATATGCATTTAAAGGAATATACCGAGACAGATTTACTATTCTGGCACCATTTGTTCTAATAAAAATGGTGCAATTTTTTTTTTTTTGCCACTTTATTTATTTATTTATTTATTTATTTATTTATTTTTCAAAACAACAGCTGTCAGAACGTTATACAGATTTGTAAATTAATTCTATATGAAAAATATCTCCAGTCTTCCAGTACCTATCAGCTGCTGTATGTCCTGCAGGAAGTGGTATATTCTTTCCAGTCTGACACAGTGCTCTCTGCTGCCACCTCTGTCCATGTCCGGAACTGTCAAAAGCAGCAGCAAATCTCCATAGAAAACCTCTCCTGCTCTGGACAGTTCCTGACATGGACAGATGTAACGACTGGAGTCGTGGATCCACTGGACCGTCACCAGCGATGGCGTAAGCCGCACCAGAGAGTCTAAGGGGCTGCTGGTGGAATGGACTTGATGCAACTGGCGACCCCCGGTCACTACCCCTGGCTTGGCTTGCTAGTGAGGGCGGACGAGGTGTAGTAGAAACAGTAGGCAGGCAGGCAGCTGGAGACAAGTGCCAGGATAGCAGTCACGAGCGGGAACCACAGATGGCAGGAACAACAGGCAGAAACAACGGGCAGGAACAACGGAGAGCTGGGCCACACGCTAATGGGAAGCATGCAGAGGCTCCAACACAAGGGACAGGGCATGCTGGGATTTATAGGAAGGTGATTGGTGCAACTTTCAATTACGGACAACCGGCCGGGATAGCGGGAGACAGGAATGAGGAGTGGTAAGGCGCCCCCAGGGGCCGAAGCAGAAGCAGCACCGGACCCCTGCACGTGGGCTCCAGCGACTGCTTCAGAAAAGGAGGAGGGAGAGCGGGTGCGCAGCCCTAACAACAGAGATTGCAGCAGAGAGCACTAGGCTAGACTAGAGAGAATACACTACTTCCTGTAGGACCTACAGCAGATGGTAAGTTGTGGAAGACTGAAGATTTTTTAAATATACATGGGGGGAAATTTATCAAACATGGTGTAAAGTGAAACTGGCTCAGTTGCCCCTAGCAACCAATCAGATTCCACCTTTCCTTTTCCAAAGAGTCTGTGAGGAATGAAAAGTGGAATCTGATTGGTTGCTAGGGGCAACTGAGACAACTCTACTTTACACCATGTTTGATAAATCTCCACCATAATTTACAAATTTATGTTACTTTCTGACACCAGATGATTTGAAAGACTTTTTTTTTTTTTTAACTTGAGTACTACTTTAATTAAAAGACATGGCATTAACGAAAGGGTATGGCTCAAAGGGTTTATCCTGGATAAGAAAGGAGTGAAAAGAGGGTGAGAAGGGTGTGGCCTAGTGCAACACAGCAAAATTCCAAAAAGTGAGTGGAGGGGATAGTAAGTAAGAATCCACTCACCTGGTGGGGTTGTGCAAAAAATATAGGCACAACTCTACATGTAGCATAACCAAGACACCGCAGCAATGCCAAGGATCCTCTGTACGAATGGTAGGAGCAATCAATAGAAGAGAGTAGGTTCCTTCAGGGACCACAGGAACCTCGTAGGATCCACTGTATGGCAGAGCAAAGGTGCACATTCAAATCAAGTCTAAAACCGCATAACAACCGCATTGATTGGAGCAAAGGTGCCTTTTATTTAAGCAACTTGTGATCCCTAAGTACTCTGTGGAAATGGTGCAGCAGTTCTCTTGTGTGGTCAACAATAGTGTTGAGCGGACTTCCTGAGCTGGACTCCTGGTCGCGGAAGAAATTAGATTCTGCCCTAGGTAGTCCTGGAAAACATGGATACAACCATAGTCTGCCAAGTCCGCTTACCACTAGTCAACAATCTATTAACTGCTATGGGACTAACAGAGCTTGTTCTATGAAATTTCCATCAGGCTTATGGCAATAAGTCGGATAAGTGCAACAGGGCATTCGGGGACCGCCATTCTCGAGATCGCTGAGACCCTGGCGGTCTTTCCCCCAAGTGAATATACATTATTACCTATCCCTATTATCACCTATTATCACCTATTCCTTTAAGACCCTTTCGAGAAACCCTGGTGCTCCCTAGAACCTAGCAGAAGATAGAACAACCTAGTTCATAGACATCAATAAGTATTATATTACAAAAAAAATTCTATTTAGATCTTTTTACATTTTTTTTATTTTTTTGCAAAAAAATTTTCTTTGAAAAGATAAAAAAAAAATCATATTAAAGCCAGTTGAGGCTTTTTCTGCATATAGCATTGAAAGACAAACATATTTCGAAAGGCTGTTTACACACATGATTACAACTCTGTACGTTTGCTTAGCCCAGCTGGGAACATAGTCTTTCTGCTGCCTCACACAGTGCCCGCTGTTAATGATGTGAACTCCCACCTTACACTTTAGAAACATACAACAGAAAGCTCTGCTCACTGTAAGAAGTAAAGATTAAAAGTCTAAGACGCCCATAGGAAATAATCCATGCCAGGTTTAAATGAACCCTCACGCTAATTCTTTTTATATTTCTTAAATCATTCATAAAAATGTTATCTATCAATTTTCCTGTGAATAATTTATAGAAAGCACTAGGGTATTACAATAAATTATACATGCATGAGATTGAGAATCATTAGCACCCAGCTACCACTGTTCGCAAATGGATCCTTCACAGTTATCATACTGAACAGGCTTTACGGCCTAGCCTTGGAGTTATTGCAAAAGAAAATGAATACCCCGGTAACGGGAAAGAATTAGCCATGAGGGGAAAAACATAAAAGCAAAAAAGTAAAGAGAATTACAATGTAGCAAGAACATTACAAGGGAACATAAAAAAAAATTCCCAGTAAATAATAAGGCCCATGAGCTGTCCTCTTCTGTAAACTTGTTTAAATGGGTTATCCCAAGATTATAACTATCCGCAGGATATAGATGTCTTTGGTTGGTGGGGGTCCGATGGTTAGGACTCATCAAGCATAAAAAGAAGTCCTGAGTTCTCCTGTTTGAAAGAAGCTATGGTTGACTATGTGCACTGCCACTTTATGCAAACTCAGATAGCTGAGAACCATGCTAGGCTATGTTCAGCAGCCTCATACACGTTGGATTAATACCAGTACACATAGTCAACTGCCCCTCAACTTCTTCTCCTGATTGATTGGGGTTCCAGTGGTCGGATCCCCCCAATAAGACAGTCATCACCTATCCTATTGATTTAAGAATAACCACTTTAAGTTATTAGAAAGACTGTGTGGCAACCATATTGGTCATTACACAGTCTTTCTAATAACTTAAAGTGGTTATTCTAAGATCCATAGGATAGGTGATGACTGTCTTATTGGTGGGGATCTTACCACTGGAACCCCATCCAATCAGGAGAAGAAGGGATCCAGCACCTTTAGTTGACTATGTGTACTGGTACAAACGTGACTCGGTTTTTAGACAATCATGAATAGTAAACCACTCCCAGATAAGGCAGTAGGCCCATACTTTAGAGAAGTGATATATGGAATCATCACAAGTAGTGTGTGTGGAAGCTTTTTTATATTATACCCTACCTATTTATTGTAGACACAATCCAAGTTATGACATTTAAACCACAAACAATGTATATCACACCCTAAAGGTGCCAATAATTCTTGTCGTCTGGGGGGTTGGGCGTAATGGAAAAACACTGATCGACCCATTTGTTCTACAAGAGATGTTCCACAGCCAAAGCTCTCTGGCTGTGGCTTAACCCTCCCCATAGAAAACACAGGATCACTTGGCAGTGTGTGCGTTTGCGTAGGTAGGGGACAATCATTTAGCCGTCAGTTATTGAAGGTGTATGGCCACATTTGAAAAGAATACAGACTAAAAACCAGACTCTAAACAAATGGTGACCAGACCCTCTAAGCATACTCCAGACTCCTCTAAACAAACATACAATAGATTAGAACCTTTAAATACAGTCCTAAAGAGAGCTACAGTCCTAGAGAGCCCAGATCAGACCTCCTCCTAGACTAGACCCAAGAAATAAATATAGATCCCAGATGAGCCCACATAAATCGCTATAGACCCTAAGCTTCCCATATAAATACGGACCTCAGACCTGATCCTGTAAATACTAACTTATCCTTGTTCCCACAACTTGTACTACTTGTCACTCGTAGACATCTCTGTAGACAAGATTCCGAAATGTTATATCATTCTAAACAATTTTAAAATGTATCTGTAAAGAAGTCTGGACCCGGCGTGGCATGCAATCCATTTTCCATTGGAAGTTCTGGTACCCATTGAGGCAACCACGGCAAGTCGATACTGTGCGTGACCCCATTTGTGGGTTGTGCACAATACTGACCCAGCATGGTCATCTGCATGGATACCTGGACCTCTGACTGCAAAAGATTTGCATGCCGCACCGCAAAAGGTTTGCATGCCGCACCGGGTCCAGATTTCGTTAGAGGTATACTTTAACTTTTAGTTACAAGCACATTATGTACAGTAGGTCCTAACTACAATCACAACTGGAACGCTGAGTATTTTCTTCTTCTAAATCAAGCCCCTGTTTGCTTTCCTAAGAAACATTTAACCATGTCGGACTAATTTTTAGTAGCTGCAGGTTCCAAGTCTTGGTGAACTGCAGAACACAGTCTCCGCTCATGTGTCGCGCTCTCGCCTGCCAAGTGGGACCTCGGTCCAAAGTCACGGTAGAGTTAAATTAAAGACAAAACAAACAGAAAAAGTTAAGCGGTTTAGTGAAACATCAAGGTTTATTTTTGCGGTTTAACATCGGCCAAGAGAAAATAAAGCTGAACGCTAGGCGAGGGATAAGAAGAGTTCCTAAGTGATGGGTGTACCGAGTGTCGCCTACCAGTATCGCTTTTAAAATCAGCTCTTTTTTTTTTTTACCAGTTTATTTATTTTGTTTATTATGTTATTCAAAGCCGGGATGTAATGTCTCATTCCAGTTGCTATTAAAGTTGGCTTACAAATCACCACTAATAGGGATATGACACATACAACCTCTGAGTTATACGCTCGGCAACTAAAGCTGATGTTTAGAAATCCACGTGAAACAGCAAACTGAGAGAGGAGTAAGTCATAGATCACTGGCAGGGTAGAGAGCGCTACAGAAGGAAGACATTCATTAAAACACCAGCCGCACTCAAGAGTTCCGAGCCTCCAGACTGACACATTAAATTAGGTAATGTTACTTACAAAAAAAAAACTTTAGCAAGGCATAGAGATGGAGAAGATCACAATGTGACTAAAGGATGGAAATTTCATAGGCAGTTTTAAGAGAGAGTGTTCCCATGCAAATTGCAAGATAGCCCCCCCCCAATCCCCCCACCCCCATAACCAGCGCGCTGCAACTTCAGAGTGGCCTTTCTGAGCTAACAGACCACTCAGCCGATCAATGGCTGTGGTGGTCCCGGCCAGTGATTGGCTCAGCAGCCTGTTAGTGGAGGAGAAGACCAGGAGCGGGGACAGGTAAAGTATAACGGTTTGGGCAATCGTCAGCTGTTGGCTGCACGATCAGTGGCCGGTGATTTTAGGTCAGCCAATGATCGTTTCATCTGCTGATCATTGTCTCTACTACACTGAGCAAAAATCGGCCGAACCAGGCTGATTTTGCTGATCATTACTCCGTGTAATAGAGACAACGATCAGCAGATGAAGCGATCATCAACTGATCGTTTCTTTAAGCCAAGACATAAAATCACTGACCACCAATCGCGCATCGCTCAGTGTATTAGAAGCCTAAGTGCATAGGCTACCTCCATGCCAACCAAATGCCAGCATAAAGTACAATATACAATGTAGCTATTTGAGTTTGATATAACACAAAGTCATTTCATACAAATGGAATACATCAGTACAACTTCAGCAAAACACATTAAAGGGATTATCCAGAGCTACAAAAACATGGCCACTTTCCCCTACTCTTGTCTCCAGATTGGGTGGGGTTTCGAACTCAATTCCATTGAAGTAAATGGAGCTTAATTGCAAACTGCACCTGAACTGGAGACAAGAGAGCGGGAAAAGTAGCCATGTTTTTGGAGTGCTGGATAACCCCTTTAACAAAGGTAATGCTAACATTCTTTTACTATAGGACCATAACGTCCCATCATTGCCTAAAACTAAATGTTATAGGATGTATTTACTTTATTATTATTTTTTCATTTTTCAAATTTTTGAATATAAAAAAAAGAAAGATTTGTCCCAATATTGATCAGAATTCATATTCACATCAACGGCTTATTATCAAACAAATCCTTCAATTGTTTAGGAGGCTGAAAACTTGAGGGAATATCATTACAGCCACAATTATTGTCTCCTGCTTATTACTATCATGTTCTTATAATATCTTATAATATATATAAAGTCTTACCCCAAGCAGGTTGTCAGCCCTGCAGACTTGCTGTAAGTGCTTTTAATATATCCCGCAATAAAACCATGTATATCTTTAAGGCACCTCAATTAGATAATGTATTTCCCTTCATCGAATTATACATGAAAGAAGCATCACTCATTTTATAATTGAAAACAAGAAGAAAGATTTACCCGTCCCTGAGAAAATACCATACCTTCATACCCGTGACATGATTCGTCTGTCTTTAAATGCTTTTAATAGGAATTAAAGGGGTCGTGCAGAGTTAGATAAACATGGCTGCTTTTTTCTAGAAACAGCGCCACATCGGTCCACAGGTTGTTACTGATATTGCATCTCAGACCCAAATGGTGTCATAGTCTACATAATTATGGCCCAGAACTAAACTCAACTAGCAATACAAACTATGTAGAATCTTTTTACTGCCCCCTGTGGGTGATAAATTTGGGAATTTTCATAGGGTTATAACATATGGAGTAGAGATGAGCAAAGGGAATCAGGCGAATCAAAATTCGCAGTGAATCGGCTGTTAATTTGAAAAAATTCTGCAAAGCGAATTCACGCCAATTTGTTAAGGAAATTCCCCCCCCCCCCCCCTAGAAAAAAAAATGGTGGCCGCACATGCTGTCAGTGGGTGGGAGAAAGGTATTAACCATAATCCCTAGCACCCGTCCAATCAGCTGAGGGCCCCTCTGTGATGTCAGCACCTCCCCTCTATATAAGGAGGTTCGGTAATGGAGGTGGCCAGTCGGCTGTGTGTGGAGGAGAGAGCAGGAAGGCAGCAGGCAGTTACAGCAGAGCAGGGAGAGACTAACAGAGTGATATAGGGACAGGGAGTAGCGGATAGGAGGGCTGATTGTGGGGGATTGTTTGTTGTAGCTGCCAACCAAGTGTCCAGTTTACCAAGTAACTGGGAACCTATAGGAATTCACTGGGACAATGGAAGACAGAGTCCATATTATTCACTCACTGGGCACTATAAACTCTTATTGAGTTATACCACTTTACTGGGATCAGTGAATGGACCGTGCGCCTTATATAATCAGTGCTCGCACTACACTCCTACTGTGTTATATAATTTGGGTTTTCATTAGATTAGATGACTGGCTGATTGACTTTTTTTTTAAATTGTGATTTTCCAATTTTTGACACTTTTACAAGAACATGAGTTAACAAATCCCCCCTTCTGTAATAGTCCCAGTACTGTAGCTACTATAGTTTGGCTGTTTTATTGAAATTCGTTAAGTTCAATTTGTGAATATTAACAAATTTGATATAAAATTTGCGAAGCTTGCAAAACAAATTTCTGGCTGCTTTACTCCTCTCTAATAGGGAGTCCTAATAGTGTGGCTTCCTATTTCAGTGCTTCAATAGACCATGTTAAAAAAAAAATCGAGTCTATAAATCTATATGTTCCCCATCATCAGGTTGGATTGTCAGATTTTTTACAAACATATATTTATATGAGGTTTTCATAGCATTAGCATGTTTTGGAATCTGACCATTTTTAATCTACAGTTTTCTTCCAATAACTTTGAGTTAGTGCTTTACCCCCAGGATAATGACAGCATGACGAGAACATATGCTACCATGGACTATGACTTATAGACAGAACGTTCCTACATGCTTGGGGCTCGTCACTGTAGGGTGGATTCTTTTTTTCTTACCGAACATGTAAATTGCTATGGAGGTGACTGTCATACAAATGTGACCAGGTTACAAAATAACATCTGTTCCTCAACCTTAGAGCAGATGTTTCTTCTGACTGAAATCTAGGAAGCGTGGTGGCCCAGTGGTTAGTAATGTTGCCTTGCAGCATTGGGTACCATGTGTTAGAATTCAACTGTAGATAATTTGGCAGTCTTTGCCTGAAGTCCATATATTCTCTATTTTTGTAGGTTTTCTCCAGGATCGTACCAAAGCATCAGAAGACTTCCTTGATGCAGATCCAGACATAATAATGGGCCATTTTAGGTCCAGAAGAAGGCAAACCCCATTTTGGGGTGACGTTGGAACCAATAACTTGCCAATGGGCTTTATTAATTGTGGGGTGGTTCACAGAAAACCAAGTCGACCTTCATATCTGTTTATGAAGTACAATGAAGACCCTTTCAGAAGACCACCCAATGTTGCATTGAGAAGCGGTCTTCCCTAGAAGTTGTCTTACCAAAAAATATACAATGCGTTATAAGGGGAAAAACCATCTCATGAAAGCTGGTCTGGATAAGGCGATGGTCTTCTTAAAGAGATCTTTAAGAGATGTTTTCTATAATAATGCTCATGCACGTATTTTATATACAGTTGATGGAGGTTGGACCCACATATTTTTTTCCTGGTGGGCCCATCCAATCACATTGTTTTTTTTCCCCATATCCTTAAAAGGGTATGGGTCATGTATGATCTTTGGGGGGTCTGATTGCTGATCTGGGGGGTCTGATTGAGAATAGACGTCCCAAGTCTCCAACTGTGAAAAGAGCAATGGAAACTGTGGCCTTTTTGTTCCATTAATTGTCTGAAGGTCAATTCCCATGCTACTGAAGGCTACCAACTATAGGCATAGAAGGACAAAGCTAGTAGTAGTAAGGTGGTGGAGCAAGCACCCATGGATGTGAACTGTTAAAACATAACCTTTATTCTTGCATTAAAAGTAGTTCTTCATAACAGGATCTACGTGTTTCGCGCTGATGCACTTAATCATGGTCGGACCATGATTAAACGCATCGGCACGAAATGCGTAGGTCCTGTTATGGAGTACCATTTTTAATGCACAAATAAAGGTTATGTTTTTACAGTTCACGTCTGTGAGTATTGGCTCCCCCACCTTACTACTACCTTTATCCTGCATCGAGGCGTCTGGTCAACGCCTAGGAGCTCGTGCACCTTCATTGAAATTCAACTGCTACTGAAATTGCACTGCTCTAGTGAAAACATCATCTGGGGTGAGCTGTATCTTTTTCTATATTTTTTGCTATAGGGATAGTAGTGGGGCTTATAGAGTGTCAAAATGACCTGAGAGCCGCAGCCAAAGGCAATGCTGTAGGTAGATGGACAGGTTGAAGTAGAGACTGTACTAAACTAACATCTATAATAATAGGCTGCAAACCCAACAGCCATCCTTTGGATGGACACATGGCCATCAACTTGAGCCATGGGAAGGAAGAAGATGTGGGTAAAAAGGAGATTGGTTACTTAATCACTTCTACTATTTGTCTTGTTAGACACCCCACTCCCCTGCCCACTTGCTTAGTCCAAGCAATCACCCACTAGCCTGGTTTGGTCATTTTCCTCTATTGTGAGGTTGCAGCAGAGTACAAAGCATATGTAAGAACAAGCAGCACAACCAGCTAGATGAAGGAACTGCACAGATTTAAAGCAGGAACATATTAGGGTATTTTTTACCAGGACACATTCAGAAGTTTTTTAGAGGGAACATATCATGCAGATTTACTGATTAGAAGCAGAATATAAAAAAATAAATCAAATGGATAATTTGAAAATAAAAATCAGACGATTCTTTAAAAACAGTTTAACATAAAAATGGTTCAAACCATGGGTGTCAGGGCCCCTGGGAACACAGACACAGGACAAGTGGGCCCTATGGCTAACAGCCCCCACACTGTCCCTACCTACTTGCAGTGCAGGTCCTAAATGAGCGTCCGCAACTGGGCGGCGTTCCCTACGCTACAGTAAGTGCAAACACAAAACAAGACGAGACAAACTAACACAATAAAGAATAGTCGGCGGGCAAGGTTGGCAACAAACGGGCAGCAGAAGTACAGAGTCAGAATCCACAAGAAAAGTCGAGGTCACAAAATCCAGGTCAGAAACACTAATAAACACGGAACAGAGATACAAGGAAAAGGTACAAGGAACTATACGCAATAACAGACAGTAAACAAGGTACACAGTGAAACAGAAACCAGCGACAATAACCAGATAACTAGAGGACAAGGCAAGGAACCCTGACGACAAGGAAAGGCAGGATCTAGAAGACAGACAAGCTGAACAACGCTATCAAGAGCTCAGAGTGAAGGGAGAAGCTTAAAAGGGAACGGAAGTCCCGGATTCCAAGCTGATAGGCTGAGCAGGAGAAACACAAGAGAATCACAGAAAACCAGAGGTGAAGAGACCTGACAATCACAACACAGCAGACACAATTACTGAATAGACCACAGCAAGGAAAGTGCAGGGAGAACTAAGAAAACATGGACCGGATCACAGATGACATAAGCAGAGAACAGAGTAAAACCAGGAACAGATTAATGCCAAAAGCGCAGTCTTTGGCGCAGAGGTCGGATCTTCACCGCAGAGGATGGCACTGATGCCTTTTCAGGCACGATCATGACAATAGGTCATTTATTTTCTGATGACCCATCCCCTTTAATTTGCATATAGTAAACGTAAAGCAATGCAAAACTGTCCATATCCTTTAAAGAAAATTTCTCCATTTAGGCGTTAATTTCTCTTTGAAAAAAAAAAAAAAAAGATGACGTTTTAACACTTAATTTTAAGACTATTATTAATTTATCTCCAATTCATAATTAATCATGTCATTAGAGCAAGTAAGTTAATACAATATATGTGCGTAGTAAATATTAATGTCACACTAAATCACAGGTAGTATGTGCGAGATGACTTCAGATCAGTAAATGCTACAGGAATCCACCTGAGACACGAGTAATGGGAATATTGGACTCAGAACCGGGACTGGCTGAGACCTGGTGCTCATTTGGGACTATTCTTTTGCCTTAAAATATTTAACTGCACTGTTAATTGAATTGAACCGGGAGATCAATATCCATTTCAAGTAGCGATCAGGAATCAGAATCTGTAGATTGGTTTATCTTACGGACAGATATGTGAACGCGGTAGTGCAAAATAAAAGTGAATATTTGCTATATTACAGGGTAATTGGGTGGACATCTATGACCCTTTACAGCAGGGATGGGGAACCTTCGGCTCTCCAGCTGTTGCAAAACTACAATTCCCATGATGCCTGGACAGCCTAAGCTGGATGGTCAAAGGTTCCCTATCCTTGCTTTATAGTATAGTCTTTTTTTTCATATGATATGCATAGTAGGGATCAGGTTCAACTTTTTATCTCCAGTACTTATCCAGTACTAGTGAATGTTTGGCCGATTAAATACAAAATAATTTACCTAAATCTCATGTTTTATTACATAGGGTATGGCCCCCTATGGCACGTAAAACACAACACAAATGTCACAAATCTTTTCTCACATGGGCCTGTGGGGGTTTTAGGCAACTGGGAGCTATGGTGGGACATGGAGACCTCATTTCGAAAAAATGGTTAATATTCTACAAACATTTGTAGAACCTCTTTAAAGCGGAAATGAACCTGCTGATAAGCCATAGAAGACCTTTACCTGATGACAGCAGGGCTGGTAATGAATCCTCTCTTCTCCCCCTCCATAGGATAGTCACTTATTGCCCTCATGCTAATAAGGGGTTTAGGAGCATTTGAGGTGTCACCCTAAGCCCGGAGCACCAGCTCGGGCCGCCCAGTCTGCCCCTTCAGTGCCGCTGACTATGCATATAAATATGCATAGTGGGTAGCCCGGAGCAACATCCCTCGGCCCATCCAGAGCAACCCCCTCCCATACTGCCTAGCTCGCCCCCTCCATGCTGGGCGGCCGAGGACTTTGCTCCGGGCCGCCCACTATGCATATTTATATATGCATAGTGAGCAACACAGGAGGGGGTGGACGAGCCGAGCTGGTGCTCCTAAACCCCTCATTAGCATAGGGGCAATTAGTTACTATCCTACCAATACGGGGGAGAAGAGAGGATTCATTACTACCCCTGCTCTCATTGGGTAAAGATTTTCTACGGCATATTAGCAGATTAATTGGGCTGAACCTATTGATAGTGCCGCTTTAATCCTGTTAGCTCATGAAGCACCAATAGACAATCAGCCAAACAACATCTCTAGCATTCACCCCGAATATTTTATTGTTCAGCTTGGCTGAGTACCCACATGCTCTGAATGAGAAAGAACTGATGTGTCCAGTAATATCTTTCCTTTAGTTAAGTGATGGTAATATCCCCACATGTAATCAAAGGACTAGAAACGACTTACACATGGCTATGCTCGGTTAGAAAAGTTCATGACTAAAGATGAACGAACTTACGAACCTGAATGCTCAGCATTTGAATTCCGCTGTTTGGATAAGGTGAATCCAGCCCTTGGGTACGGTAGTACTCATGTACACAGCCTCTAAACAGGGGCACAAAGGTGAGAGCATGGCACTGCAGTCTCCCAGTACCTATGTTATCATGTTGCTGAGGAATACCTTATTTAGCAAATTTAAATTGTGTTTGGTTATTGTATGTTCCGCTGCTTTATGCTGACAATAAATAAATAGCAGTGCAAGGGTTAACAGTGCTGTGTATTTGCCACACCCAGTGGTCACATGTGTAAGCATAAGATGCTTTGGTCACATGGATCTCTCAAGCAGCTTTTTGACAAAAAGAGTATAAATTAGACTAGCAACAGGCTGCGTCTCTCTTCGTTCACACGTTTTATCACTCACAACACAAGAGCTTGACATATTTTCCCCTACTTGAACACTTTGGCCAATTCTCTGCAACAAGCCCCCCATCCCTTTTTGTCAGCAATGCAGTGAGGACCTAATAGCGCATGCCTTTAACCAGGGCAGGGGCTCTTTCCTCTGAACATCCACAATCCCTTACTGATACACAAACAGCATTTCCTGTGAACAGAAAAGAGGCAATATTATATTTTTAATTTTTTTCTCTGTGTAAAATAAACAGCGTTGTATTGAGCAGAACGATAACATAAACTAATCCACTTGCTGTGGTAACCATCTAAAACTTAATTCTTTTGCTGCAAACTTTTACAATGCATTCTGTAAGGCAGCTGGAATATTTTTACCAACACCCTGAGATTGTTTACTGTTATAACGTCACTTTGTATCAGTAAGCTGCAACGGTTGCTAAGGGACCAGGAGTTACTTCTTTTTGTACGGAGATTGGCCGGGGTTGTGCATTCGAGTGATACAGCATGCGGACGTTGGCTGAGGATGTTCTGTCCTGCTCCAAGCCCAGGTGCGGCATTTTTCAGCTCCCTCGCTGCCTAGTAAGTATCCACTTTAAGTATAATCATCTAAAAACAATGTGTGGCCGTTATCCAGAGCAGAGACGACGAGGGTCCGGACGGCAAAGGTTTTGCGCAATAGCGTATTTAAATAAACATTGTTTTGTCCACAAACACATCCCTGCTCCGTACACATAACATCTGGAGGAGGTTTGCTACGTATCCTCTACCATAAAAACCCTGGAGAGAAAATAGCAAAAGCAAAGAGAGAGCGAGAGACAAAGGAGTATTAAACATTTTATGATGCTGTGGGTGTGGTGCCATTATTGGAGAGGAATTCAGAAAAACAATTGCCAGGCAAGAATTTAAACAGTGTGGGTTTTTCCCAGTTTTTAAGTTTTTTTTTTTTTGATTGGTGATGTAGAAATTCAGTCTCCAGTAATTTTTGGCACTGGGTGTCTACTGCAATTTTTTTTAAAGGGGCATATTGCTAGGTTATAATATATAATGTCTTGATCAATGGGGAGACCAACTGAAAAGAAGGAGAAGCTGAAGTCTTAGTTAGTGGTCAGGCCTCCTTCTTAGGGCATGAGTTCATTTAGTTGCCAGTGCCCCAAGGAGTAACTTGTGGAATATTCTGGTCAGTAGGAGGAGCTTGTTCAGGATCATCCTCCAAAGGAAGTTGGTAGCAGCTTATCTTAAGGCCCTATTCCATAGGCCAACTGAGAGGAGCAAACGAGCGCTATTAGCTCCTCGTTTCCTGCTTGCTGCCGCCGCGATTCCGCGGTGGCAGCAGCGGGCGGGTGAGTCCGGGGGGGGGGGGGGGCGCTCGGAGGTGAGGGGGGGGGGGGGGGGGCTTCCCGGGTGATCGCTGGATCATCTGGGCAACCCACAGCATACAGCAGCGGTCTGCTGCCGCTGCTCCTATTCCACGGACCGACAGCAGCAGATCGTTGCTATATGAGTCGTTTGTCTTTCAACATGTTTGAAAGATAAACAATGCAACGATTCGTTGCCTTCTATTCCACAGGACAATTATTGAATACGGCCGATAATCGTTCTGTGGAATAGGGCCTTTAGAGTTAGAAGGAAAGAGGGCTGCCCAATCTCCTCTCTATCAAAACAGCTAGAGCTCATAGTGTACTCCAGTGAAAAGAAATATATTTAAAACAGCTGGTGCCAGAAAGTTATATAGATTTGTAATTTACTTACTGTAAAAATCACAAGTCTCACAGTACTTATCAGCTGGTATATGTTCTGCAGGAAGTGGTATATTCTTTCCAGTCTGACATAGTGGTCTCTGCTGCCACCTCTGTCCATGACAGACTGCCATATAGGAAGGGAGGGGGAGGAAGGGGAGAAGGAGAAAAAAGCTCACATACAGCTTTTTGTGTCTTCAGCAGAAAGCAGAAGCCCAGAACTGGGGAAGGAAACTGAATAGATAATAACAAGTATGGAAAGAACTGTTAGTTTCACCATGGGCAGCAATATATGAAAAGTTATGTTTGAGTGGTATACCCCTTTAAAGGTCGCAGGCTTCTTGTTGCATTTCCCCCATATTGAATATTTCATACACGTGTTCTATATGGAAAAAAGTTTTCACACTCAGTTGTTAAGTGAGCAGCGATGCATACACTACTGCCTGCATCGCTGCTCACTTGTATCTCAGCCCCAGAAGCAGCTGTACATTTGCTGGACCAGGGGCTCTCTCACTTGTCCTACATGAAGTAAAGTGAGTGGTGATCTATATAGTACTGGACACTAGAGCCCAAAAGCTTCAGGTTACACCTCTGGGTGTGATCATGTGTTAGGTTAGGTGTTAGGTGTTAGGTGCCTCCAGCTTTATAATAGAGGTGTTACCTTTCATTGTAATTCAGCCCTACGATCAACGATAGACAGAGCTCATTCTTTTGGGAATTTGGTCTTATGGGTCATATGAGTCTTATGTGTTCCTATGTGTAGATACTTATAGGCTTTATGGTATCTATATTACAATAGAAGAATTATTATTTATTTTAGAAGATTATTAAAAATTATTATAAACCAACATATAGCATTACCCATAGAACCTTCCATAGTACAAGCATACCCTCCATAGCATGGGTTAATGAGAGGAACACAGGAATTAGCATGGGAAACATGTGCTTTATCTGATGCCCTTTGAAGTTATGGAAGAATAGCTATACCTTTAATTATGCTAAGCCCTATCTTCTTCCTAAGCCAAGGGGTCCTCTTACAAAATAACAAGACATACTTGAGTGATACGAACGCAGGAGCTGCTGGTGTGTAAGAAAACTGAGGGATTGTAAATACTAATGAAACGCCGGGCAATGGAGCCCATGTGTCGTCTTCAGAGTCTGAAATAATTACTCTGAAAACAAATTTATTGATAAGCTCCAAACAACAGGAACCTGAGTGCCCCGTCTTGTAGGTGCCGGTGTCCCCAGGGTGGAGCATTAGACCAATGTCCTCAACAACAGACAGCGAACTCTGGGGGCATGGGAGCAAATCACTCTCAGCAACTGCAGCAGGTAGATTATGGGAAAGAAGTCTCTATACTCAGTATACAGCTGAGGTCACGCTTCTTTATTCTAGTCTCTTCTTCTCCAGTCTGCTATACTCTTCTGTGTCGTGCATTATACTTACCGTATACTGTAACCTTCTGTACTTTACTCCATTCTTCTATATCCATTAATGTAATATATGTCATGTTATACCCCAGTACTTACCACGCTGTATGCTATGTACTTTACCCCATTCTACTCCATATAGTTCTATAATCTATATTAGTGGATCTCACACTCATTGATAAGGCATCTCTTAGTTGTTGGTGAGGTCTAATAAAAAAAAGGGTTAAGGGGGTTATCCAGAATTAGGAAAACTTGGTTATTTCTTCAAAAACAGCACCACACCTTTATTAAAGAGGAAGTCTCAAGAAAATAAAAAAACGGCAGGCAGGGGTCTGTGAGAAAATAAAAACAAGTTTAGTCACTCCTCCTCGAGTCTCCGTTGAGCTGCTCCCGGGTCCCGTAGACGGTTGACAGCTGTCATATTCAGCTGTACACCTGGTACGTCATGTACCTGGCTCTTCCAGCTGCAATCCCATGGCCATTGCCTGCTGAGCCATTCAGTGAATGGGGCGGTGTCCTGTCCCAGTCACTGATTGGCTAAGCAGGCAATCCCTCAGCCGGTTGTGTGATGTTGCAGCTAGGAGAGCTGTAGGTCATTGTTGGCTGTAAACGAGACTCGGAAGTGGCACTACAGGGCATGAGGATAGGTAAGTTAACATTGTTCATTTATTTTTGCTGCACTTCCTTGCCTATCTGTATTTTTTCGCTTTCCCCTTGAAGGTTGTGTGAGGTATTACAACTCAACTTAACAAAACAGAAATGCAATACAACACAAAAAGTCTAGCGATGTTTCTGGAAGAAAGCAGATATGTCTTTTAATCCTGGATACCCCCTGTAAATGCTACAAAAGCATTTCTTAGGAAAACCACTTTAAGGTTTGAGCATGGACTTAAAGGAGAAGTCTGGAGAAATTGATAATCGTCAAGGGGCAGGAAGGCACATAATAAACGAGTTGTACTTATGACGGCCGTTGCCTCAGCACCAGAGTTTTCCTCTGGAGGAGAGCTCCTTTGCATAGTTTTTTTTTTTTCTCATGGCCCATACAAGTTTCCATATGCCACTTTGGTGGTTTAAATTCCTCAACCACCAACGTGCAGTTGAGGGAAGTTCGGGTGCCTATGGATAAAACCCCAGTGGGTCAGTTCCATGCACATGTCCTATTGAATCAGAATGGGGCTAATGCACAGAACTAACTTGACGCGGTCATGTCCATAGTCACTCAAATTTCTGGCAGCAGGGGCGACTGTACATTGGTTGGATAATATTTCTAAAGGCAGATGTACTTTAACACTAACTGTTGTCTAAACCAGTGCTTCTCAAACGGTGAGGCGGGCCTCACCAGTAAGGCGCCCCCTAGTTGTTGGTGAGGCCCAGCAGGGGAGTTAGTTTTCACAAAAGTAACGATGATCTGCACAGTGCTTTTGCTGTTTGCAAAAATCTCCATTTTAGCCACAATGTTAAGTTATTTTGTACTTGCTTTCTTAGCATATAGAGCTTGGGAGACGAGTGAAAAGTAGCCCTAGTATTATTTTCAGCCTTTAAATGGACTTCCACCACAGATGGTGAGGCTTGGTCAGCCTGGTGAGGCCCAGCCATTGCCTTGGTCTGTTGGGTGAGGCTCCAGTAGAAAAAGTTTGAGAAGTACTGATTTAAACCATTCCACACTATTCTAACTCTTGTGCACTCCCTCCTCGAATGCACCATAATGTGCTCGATTCTGTTTTACTTTGTTCTACCCTTCTTATAGAAGCACTTCTGTTAACCCATATAATGCATAGACACAATTTTTGCAGTGCCATCTGTTTCACACCTGCTCTTCTGCATTCATACATTTCATTACTGCATTTGGGTCATGTGACTTCTGATAGACCACCATATTGACTTCAGATTTTAAACAGCATTGTCTTCTTTTCAATCCGCTATCAATACCATGATGCATCAGCTCAGCATCACATGGGAGTCGCCACAAAATCACGTGACCTAAGTGAACAACTGAAGGTAATGTTTCCAGGAATTTTCAGGTAGGACAGGAGACTACGGCACTAGAGATGAGCGAATCGGGTTCGGGTTCGAGTCGATCCGAACCCGAACTTTCGGTATTTGATTAGCGGTGGCTGCTGAAGTTGGATAAAGCCCTAAGGCTATGTGAAAAACATGAATATAGTCATTGGCTGTATCCATGTTTTCCAGACAACCTTAGAGCTTTATCTAACTTCAGCAGCCCCGGCTAATCAAATGCCGAACGTTCGGGTTCGGATGGACTCGAACCCGAATCCGATTCGCTCATCTCTATACTGCACAGCTTCATTCAAGTAAATGGATCCCTCTTCAAATCCCAGCATAGCTGGTGACCGGGGAATGGCGGTGTGCAGAGAAAACAGGAAAAAAAATAGTGATGATTTGACACAGCAGCTGCTTCTTTTTAAGACTTTTGGGAGTCATAAAAATCAGACTCATCCATCATAAAATGGTGACATATCCTGGAAATACGTCATCATTGAACGGGATTGAAATACTCCTTTAACCTATTCTCTACTACTCCTGTGTACTCCTTTATACTCCATACTAAACTCGGCTCTACACTCCTTCCCTCTATACCACACTGCTATACAGTTTACCGTATCTTGTTTTCTGAAGACAGTTTTCTGCTTCTCAGGGAAAGCTTAATATAATATACAGCATCTAATGGAGCAGAAAGTAACTTATTATGTGGACTCCACATTAAAAAAAAAAAATTGTATATAAAAATAAACCAGAATTTGTGACTCTATTTAAATATATGATCACTATATCCTATGTTTCTGAAGAGCATGAAACCTGGCCGTGTCACAGAACGGCCGGTGTCAGTGAAGATCATCCCAGCGGTACTGTCGGTACCGGATGAACTTCATTTGCACTGAATTGGGATGCGGGCGCATGCATGTGCGCCCGCATCCCAATTCACCATAGCACACAATGGAGAGTGCCGGACAGGTCTATGCGGCGGCTATTCAATGAATGCCAGTTCTGTGCGGCTGCTAGGGATCCCGGCCGGAGCGTATACACTCTGGCTGGGATTCCATTGACTGCAGTGCAACGTAAATTCTCTAGTAATTACGGCCGTTGTTGTAAATCAGCAACAACAGCCGTGAATAATAAAAAATTTACGTTGTGTGAACTTAGCCTTAAAGAATATCATCTATTTTTTTTTTTATTATAACCTAATACTGAAACATGTTCTTTTTTTATCTGTTTTTGTTGTCTGATTGTAATTATTACTCTCATTTTTGGTACATTATTATGAAGGTTTTCATCTCACCTGAGTTGTATTTAGAAATACTGTATGCTTACAGAAAGCTCCATGGTTGGGGTTCTTGTCCCCTTGCAGTGAATAAACATGCAGGCTCAGCTGTACATTAGTTTTAGGAAGGTCAACACAAATATTTGGATACTCAAAGTGATCTCTGCTTTATGTAGGGGGAGATTTATCAAACATGGTGTAAAGTGAAACTGGCTCAGTTGCCCTAGCAACAAATCAGATCCCACCTTTCATTCCTCACAGACTCTTTGGAAAATGAAAGGTGGAATCTGATTGTTGCTAGGGGCAACTGAGCCAGTCTCACTTTACACCATGTTTGATAAATCTCCCCCTATGTGTTTACAATAGAGATTTCTCCTAATGTATTTGAACTCATTTTGCTTTCTTAGATATGTGCAACAGTTTAAAGTTTTTTACAGAATTTTAAGTGTGATAAGGGGGCTCAATGGCTTGCATTGTATTCTTACTAATGTTGAGTAGACCTGTCAAACTGTTAGGGTTCGGCTAGGTTTTCCGAACCAGAACACTCTGCGCTTAATTCCTGGAAAAGTTGGATGCAGCCCTAGGGAGTTCTGGAAAACATGGATACAGCCATAGGCCATGTGCTTAATCCTCGTTTACCCGACTTCTGTCGCCATATGGAATCAAATTGCGAGCATTCGGGTTTGGAGAACATTGACAAATCCAAACCCAAACAATAGTCCTTACAATACTGGGATTCTGGATACAGCATATATCAAAGCAAGTGCCTCATCTTTCCTTTGAAAAATCCTATCACTAACTTTTGAGTGCTTTAGGCTAGGTCCCACTATGTTTTCTTGGTCCATCACAGGTATCCGTTGGCTTCCCAATAAGAATTGGGATGCTGATATATTATGTGGTGGTCCGCAGGGAGCCCCCTTTATTTCAGACTATTTGGAATGCTTTCCACTGGTATTCAGTAATTTATCAGGACTCTATAACTCTTGAGTTCCGTTATATTAGTGAGCATAGTCCGAAAGGAGTCACTAGGTAATTCATTTCTGGCTATTGAAATGGATAGGACCTGCTGTTTGCCATAGTATACGTCAGTGTTCTCTGCAGGTGCCAACAAAGACAACTGATGGAGAAAACATGGTATGAACCCAGCCAAGCCCAGAATTTAGATGCTGATCACCACTATGTACAGCACTGTAGTATATGTTGGTGCTATACATTATAAGCAATGAGAAGTAATACAGTAATTGTACAATCTTCTGACTCTAGCCCTCCTTAGAGA